>NC_057806.1:671969640-672233129 GCF_018294505.1 Triticum aestivum
GTGCGTATGCTTGGCAGAGCGATGGTTCTGCTGAGAGGCCGTTTCTAGGCCCTCCGGGCGGTTTTGTTGAGGGAGCTTCTGGACCGGACTACCGGCAGAGAGGGGGTTACCGTGGTCACCGTGGTGGTCGTGGCGGGGGTCGTGGTCGTCATCGCAGACAGCCTCCGCCACCGGCCATTGTGGATCATCAGGAGGCTGAGGTGGCGGCCGATCCCGTTTAGACGAATGCACTGCCTAGCCAGGCGATGGAGGTAGTGACGAATTTGGCTAACGCGGAAATTCCTGGGAATGGGGTTACAACTGACGCAGGCGACCGGGTAGAGTCTGAGAGGGCGTCCAAGTGGGCGCGTAAGAAGGAGAAGATGCTATGCTATAGATGTGGTGACAAGGGTCACTTCATTGCTGAGTGTGTGGCGGAGTTGTGCGACACGTGTGGTAAACCAGCACACGCCATGGGGGATTGCCCGCTTCTGCGTGATCAGGCTCCGGCTCTCACGATGTATGGAGTATATTGTGCTGAGCTTATGTTTTTTGAGTCCCCGGCGGCGAGAGAGATTCCGGTAGAGTCACAGAGCTTGACTACTGGAATTGTGAAAGCTACCCAGGGAGTGGGGTCTGAGGCTCAGATTGTGCAGAGACTCCAGGAACTGGCCCCAGGTGATTTTCAGTGGGAGCTTGTCCAGGTTGAGGACAATGTGTTTAGGGTTGACTTCCCAACGGTGGACGACTTGCAGAGGTTGCTGAGTTTTGGGTTGTGCAAGGTTCCTGGCACGAAATGCATCCTAGAGTTCCACGAGTGGAAGAAAGTGGAGCCCAAGGGAAAGCCTCTCACTCAGGTGTGGCTGCGATTTTCCGGGGCCCCCTCCGAGTCTTTGACGTATGCTCGAGTTGTGGCTAGTCTGGGGATTATGGTTGGCAAAACTGAGAAAGTGGATATGACATTCACACATGCCCATGGGGTGGCCCGACTATTAGTGAGTGTTCTGGACATCGAGTTCGTCCCGGATGTGGTCAACTGGACTTATAGGGGAGAGGTGTTCCCGCTTGAGATTGAGTTTGAGGATACAGAGTTGTTTGCTGTCACAATTAATGGGACAGGCGTGGATATGCACGAGGGTGATGGCGATGCGGGTGCTAGTGGGGACCCGACTGATGAGGTTGGGCGAGAGAGGACTACTGGATCTAGTCCTGCTCTGCCCGGGGATGGACCCGGGGCTCAGCCAGCCCCAGCTCCGTCGGCACTGATGAGCACGTTGAGGTTTGGATCTTTTGAGCCAGCATCTGCCCCTCCCAGACTTTGGAGCGACCGGGTGGATTCTGATGATGGTTTTGAGTGCATGCTGCCGGTGTTGGAGTTTGAGGCTGTGGTTGGACCAGGGGTGGAGGGATTAACCCCAGTGGTCTCGGACCGGGAGACGACGTCTACTTCAGAGGCTGTATCTGGGAGGGGGAGTCCGGGTCAGGTGACTTCGATCTCCTCTCCTCCTATCGTGGCGCCGGGGACACCGGTGATGCCTACGATGGCAGGTCATGGGGGAGGATGTATGGGTCAGGTGGACCCAATTCCTTTTCCTACGGTGCCGGCTTCAGCCGCCGCTTCTCCTGTGGTGTTGGGGGGGAGGGTCTGGGGCAGGTGGCCTTGACCCTCCCTCCTTCTTCGCCAGTCATCTCTGGCCAGGGGGTGGGGCGGGGGGAGTGTCTGGGCAGGCGGCGCCCGCGCATCCCTCCCCCGGCTTCCCGTCCATGGGCCTTGTGAGCCCTCCGTCGCCTCCTCTGGTATCCTTGGCTGAATCTTCAGCGCGAGGTGTTACACGGGAGCAGGTTATTTCCTTCGGTGGGATCCCCGATCCGGTATCTGCGGGGCGACGGATGAGTTCTCGTCTCCAGGACCACCCGGAGGTTGATGACATGCAGCAGAGGTACGCTATAAGGGCGGCCAAGATTCGGGATGCTGCGATTTCTACTGGTATGTCCGTCAACATATCTAATTCTTTATTGCATTTTTCTAATGAGGAAATTATAAATAATGCAAACCAGTTAGGAGTTTCACTAGGGGCTAATGATAGTGAAATTTCCAATTCAGTAAATGATCTTTTAGATTTGGAAGCAGAACGTGCCTTAGAGATTATTCGTAATCTAGCTGCGGTAAAGCCCATGAATGATGAGGATATTGACGAGTTGGGGGTTCAAGTGCTCAATAACTTCTGTGCGGATCTAGCACCATCAAACCAGGAGTCTGAGGATGATGATGTTCCTCAGGCTAATATAGTAGTTAGTGCCACTAAGCCCGGTTATGAGGACCGGGCGGAAGAACCTAGTAAACCAAAGCGCAAATGGAAACGGAAGATTTACCCCGATTCTGCGGTTCGTAGGAGTGCTAGGATTCGGACTACCAAAAAATTTCATGATGAATTATGAAAGGAATCTTTTGGAATAGTAGAGGTCTGAAAGACTTGGCTAAAAGAAGGTTTCTTGCTGAGGCATCTTTAGAGCATCGTTTAGACTTTATTGCTCTCTCGGAAACTGGTCGTGAGAACTTTGCGCCCCAGTTTCTTACCTCTCTTGCGGGCGGTATTGACTTTCATTGGCATTGCCTTCCTCCGCGAGGAAGATCGGGTGGGATCTTGCTTGGTGTGAGATGTGACTCACTAGAAGTCCGCAGCGTAGTGATGGATGACTTTGCGGTTAAGTTTCAAGTCAGGTCAAAAGATGATGGGTTCAATTGGGCTTTGGTGGCGGTATATGGTGCCGCACAGCCCGAGCTTAAACCGGAGTTTTTGGTGGACCTTGTTCGAATCTGTGGGTCTGAGCAGCTTCCAATTTTAGTTGGGGTGATTTCAATATCATTCGGAGGAGAGAGGAGAAGAACAACGATAATTTTGATGGCAGATGGCCGTTTATGTTCAATACCATTATTGAAAGCTTGGATCTGAGGGAGATAGAGCTTTCTGGTAGAAAGTTCACCTAGGCTAATGCTTTACCAAACCCGACGTACGAAAAGCTTGATCGAGTTCTCGCGAGCGTTGAGTGGGAACAGAAGTACCCTCTCGTAACAGTACAAGCCCTCTCGCGTGGAATATCCGATCACACTCCTTTGTTCGTGGACTCGGGGGAGCCGAACCACGTGGGAAACAATGATACCTTTTCTTTTGAGATGGCCTGGTTTGAATGCGAAGGTTTCTTGGACCTGATTGCCAGGGAATGGGCTAAGGGTGCAGGAGGTAGGACTTCGGTCGAGCGTTGGCAGAATAAGATTAGGCATTTGAGAAGTTTCTTAAAGGGGTGGGCTAAACACCTTAGTAGGGAGTATAAGATTGAAAAGGACAGGCTCCTTTCTCTTATTCACCCTTGACATACAGGATGAATCCATGATTTTGCAGCCAGCAGAGCTTCAGGTTAAAATCGAGGCGGAGAAGAGGTTGAAAGAACTTCTCCGCGAAGAAGAATTGAAGTGGGCATTGCGGGCTAAGGTCTGCAAAGTTGTCCAGGGGGACGCAAATACTCAATTCTTCCACTTAATTGCTAATGGCAAGCATAGAAAGAAGAGAATCTTTCAGCTTGAGCAAGACGAAGGTACTATTTTAGGACAGGATAACCTAAAAACTTATATAACCGAATATTACAAGCAGTTATTTGGACATCCCGAGGATAGCTATGTGTCCCTCGATGAGTCCAGGATTGAGGATGTGCCTCAACTATCAGCTGCCGATAATGATATTTTGGTTGCTCCATTCTTAGAGAAAGAAGTGTTTGATGCTATTGCACAGATGAAAAACAATAAGGCTCCCGGACCGGATGGTTTCCCGGCTGAGTTTTACAAAAAGTGCTGGCACATTATTAAGGGAGATTTGTTACCTATGTTCCATGATCTGTTCTCTAGACAACTTCATCTATTTCAATTGAATTTTTGAACTATCACACTGGTTCCTAAGAAAATGGATGCTGTGAGAATAGAGCAGTTCAGGCTGATCTGCCTGCTTAATGTTAGTTTCAAAATCTTCACCAAGGTCGGGACTAATAGGCTTACACAGATTGCGCATTCTGTGGTGCAATAGTCCCAAACTGCTTTCATGCCGGATAGAAACATCCTTGAAGGGGTGGTTGTCCTTCATGAAACGCTCCATAAAATCCATTCTAAAAAACTAGATGGAGTAGTTTTTAAGGTGGATTTCGAGAAAGCGTATGATAAAGTCAAATGGCCATTCCTCCAACAGGCATTGCGTATGAAAGGTTTTGATGAAGCCTGGCGCCGCCAGGTTACATCGTTCACGCAAAAAAGAAGTGTTGGAATTAAGGTGAATGACGATATTGGTCATTACTTCCAGACACATAAAGGCCTAAGACAAGGAGATCCGATGTCCCCTATCCTGTTTAACATTGTGGTTGATATGTTAGCACTTATGATAGGAAGGGCTAAGGAGAATGGTCAAGTCGGTGGCTTGGTACCTCATCTTGTTGATGGAGGAGTATCCATTCTTCAGTAGGCTGATGATACAATCATTTTTATGGAGCATGATTTGGCCAAGGCGAGAAATATGAAGCTGGTGTTATGCCTTTTCGAACAATTGACCCGCCTTAAGATTAACTTTCACAAGAGTGAGTTGTTCTGCGTTGGTAGAGCCAAAGAAGAATAAGAGGCTTATAGGCAATTGTTTGGGTGTGATTTGGGGGAGCTACCTTTTTCTTACCTCGGCATACCAATCCACCACCATAAGCTGACAAACAGAGAATGAAAGTGCATCGAAGACCAATTTGAAAAGAAACTGAGTTGTTGAAAGGGCAAGCTCATGTCATACGGAGGCCGACTAATTTTGATAAATTCGGTGCTCACGAGTATGCCTATGTTTCTCTTATCGTTCTTTCAAGTCCCAGTTGGAGTAAGGAAAAGACTGGACTTTTATCGATCACGTTTCTTTTGGCAGGGTGATGAACTAAAAAGAAAGTACCGGCTAGCTAAACGGGATATCATCTGTAGACCGAAAGACCAAGGGGGGCTTGGTATTGAGAATCTTGAAGTTAAGAACAGATGCCTTCTTAGTAAGTGGTTGTGGAAGCTATCCCATGAGACTGATGCCATGTGGGCGCAAATACTTCGTAGCAAGTACCTTCAAACCAAAACTTTGTCACAAGTGACAGTTAGGCCGACCGACTCGCCTTTTTGGAAAGGACTGATGAAAGTCAAACAATCCTTGTTTAATAGGGCAAAGTTTATTATTGGCAACAGCGCTAGTACACGGTTCTGGGAGGATACTTGGCTCGGAGAGACACCCTTGGCCATTCAATACCCGTCTTTATATCGTATTGTTCAACATCGTGAGGTGTTCGTTGCAACGATATTTCAATCTATCCCCCTTAATATTCAGTTTAGACGGTCGCTAGCGGGCAATCGTTGGGAAGAATGGCTCTGTCTAGTTAGGAGACTGATGGAGGTTCAATTGTCCCAACAACCCGATGAATTACGCTGGAAGCTAACTAGGTCTGGAGTATTCACAGTTAAATCAATGTATATTGATGTAATCAATTCGAGCTTCATTCCTACCTCCAAGCATGTTTGGGCTGTCAAAGTTCCTTTGAAAATAAAAGTATTTATGTGGTTTGTCCATAAACAAGTCATTTTAACCAAGGACAACCTAACAAAGCATAATTGGACAGGATCAACTAGGTGTAGTTTCTGTGATCGGGATGAGACAATTAAGCACTTGTTTCTTGATTGCCCGTTGGCCAAAGTTCTTTGGCGCACCGTCCACATTGCTTTCAATATTACTCCACCGAATTCTGTTAACATGTTATTTGGGACATGGCTTAATGGGATTGAGCCTGACTTAGCGAGACATATTCGTGTGGGAGTATGCTCTTTACTGTGGATTATCTGGAATTGCAGAAATGATTTGGTTTTTAACAGAACATCATGATTTCATTTTATGCAGGTTATCTTCCAAGCCACGGCATTGATCCATTTGTGGTCGCTACTCACTCCGATGGAGGCCAGAGAGCATTTGGTTACTGGATCTATCCGCTGGGAGATGGTAGCACGGAATATTTTCAACCGGTTTGGATGGCGATCATGTAATAGAATAGACAATTAGTTTACCTATCTTGCTTTAGACAGCCGGTTGTGGCGTCCTTGTTTTGGCTAGTATGTGTTTCTAGCCTATTTAGCTCTGCGTGAGCTTTTGTTTCAGTTGGAGACTTTTGAGACATTGTTACAACCTTATTTATTTGTTTTAATAAGATGGCCGTATGTATTGTTCTGATGCAGAGGCCGGGGTAACCCCCTTTTCGAAAGAAAAAAAACACTGTACATGCAGTAGGTTGAAGTGGTGGTGACATCTCTGTATATTTGGTTCTGGTGTTGGGGGTATCAGGTAGAGCACATATGAACTCCACTAGTGTGCATAAGATTATATATGTGCTAATATCATATCATTTTGTCAACCGTTCACGAGATCCATTCGATAATGGCGCTGCATTGTTTACCCTGAACCTGCAAGCTTCTAGACTACGGAAGCAGCCCAGATCCCAGGAAAGTGCCTTCGAAGCAAAGTGCAAATACTGTTCCGGACAAACTGGCTGGAAAAGTCCAAGCCTGAAGAGGGCACACGAAGAGGACAAATGAATTGTAAGTATTTTTTTCTTTGAATCCCATCAACGAGGTTAGGGCGATAAGCAACTAGATTAGATTTTATCTGCTATGTTCTAGGTGCATGTGCAACTTTGCTTGGAATATTTGATGGCACCTTTGGGCTGTCAAGAGCAACTCTGCTGCATACAAGACTGCGATGCAAATTCTTGCCTAGTTTTAGTGGCTTCTTGTAATTCTAAACTGATTATCTCTCACAAGTCAAAACCACATGGCCAAATCAGTACTACTGGGAAGCCACACAGTTAACTTTATTTATAGACTAATTAACATGGCCAACTTGATCAAGTACAACCTAATACTCTGCCCTGTAACTACTCCATCATTTTCCATGGCCTTCTTAACATGTCAGGTTTGCACCACTGGATTGCCACTTTTCCACGGTTAGCAAGTTACTCCACTGGGCCACTTGGGTTAGTAACCCAAAATACAACCACATGCAAATGCTATGGTTAAGTACATTTTCAGCTTAATTAGAAAAGCTTTCTAAATTTCGAGGAGTACACATTCTGATTTATTATCTCACATCTGGATACATTTATTAGCTCACATTCGTATACATCGGTCAATTAACCATGACCAAAGTGGAGCAGCGCAAATGTTTCGGGCCTATATAGTTTATTATAGCAACTACGGCTGTTGAAATTTCTGCTCTTGTAGACTCAGACGCTAAGCATGGCATAGCAACCTCGTCCACCCTCAGGGTCTTGTATTTCTTGACCTCGGCTCCAACTATTTCAGATAGTGGGCCCACGCTCATATCAAACTTTGGGAGGTGAAAAGCAGAATTGGACATCCTCTTCTTGTGAGGATTAACGGTGACCCTGTGCTCAATGTTTTGGTACTTTCCATTTGTCAATATCTACAAATAAAGAGGGCTCATGTTAATAATTGGGGACTTCTTTATTAGAGCGAGTATGTGGCATTTTAGTCTTCACAACCTGACAAAATACTAATACGATGTTAGACAGTATATCCTAATAAGAAATGGATAACAAATTAATATATCAACGGGTGCATAGATATACCTCAAGAAAGTCACCAACATTCACCGCCAATGCCTTGGGCTGGGGTTTTACCGGCACCCCTGCATCTTGTCTCTTGATCTGGAGCCCTCCCACCATATTCAGCTCCCATACCAGCGTTAGCATTGAAATGTCGGAATGGGGTGAAATCCCCAAAACTTTATCATGACCCACGGGGCATGCAGGGTAGTAGGTCATCCTCAATGCCTGACTCACGTACGTATCTCTGGGGGAGCTCAACACCTAGGTTTCTTGCGATGATTGCCATGAGCGAGCCAGTCACCCTCATCAGCTCAGAGGAGTACAACTCAATGGATTCCCTGTTGCATTGGAAAAAAAATCATATCAGAGACACCGCTTCTTGTTGTTTCAAGGTTTAGCTAGTCATGGTATAGGACTTAAAATATGTACCTGCAAAAATAACTGTGTCAGGAATTCCATGGTTTTTCACCTGCAAATTGTATGTATTACATGTATTGGCTCCTTGGAGAAAAACTGCAGTATTTCAGTCTGAAAGGAGATATAAAGGGTGACAAACTTGGAATAGGATTGCTCAACTTATTTTTGAATTAGCAGTGTGACCTGCACATTTGGCCTGCAATATTTTCTTTACTCTAGAGACCTATTTATTTGCTCATCTAAGGCAACACATAGTTATTGATATATATTTTCTGATGGTGAATGAATTATTACTTCATATGCTTTGTTGTTTGTAGTTCTTTTTGCCAGATCACTATGTTTCATTTTCTCCTGTAATAGCTTGTTTTTCCTGACAATGCATTTTTTCTTTTGCATTGACTTAACATTTACTGGCTCCAACTTCTTTCTACGGGTAAAAAAATATTTAGTGGCTCCAACTTATTGCGTACTTCCTCTGTTAACAAATGTCAGACATTTTAGGTCACTACTTCCTTCTGCAAACAAATGTAAGGCATTTAGGTCACTGAAGTTTTTTACTTTTTTGAAATAAGGTCACTAAAGTTTGTTTACAGAGGAAGTACTAAACATCTGTTTGGTGGTTACAACCATTACGGGTTTAGTTGTGACAACTCTTGTCTCTGTACAGTACAATATGTCGTAGGCATGCTGTTTGATATATTTATGCTCCATCATTCTATACATATAAGTTTTAGTTTGAACTTTATATCTAAATGAATTGAACCTTTTTTTTTTGTTAAATTCATTCTTGAAATCAAGTATTTGTGTACTAGTACTACTATCCTTTCTTTTTGGTCGAAGCTTGCACTCCATGCAGTATATTGCTGAAAGTATTTATTATTTTGTTGGCCATTTGATTCTGTTGCATGTCCATGTCCACATATATCGCCGCACCCCTTCTGCAATCAAAATTATTTTCCAGCGTTTAACAATACACAGATCCAAGAGGAGATGTAACAGACTAACGCCTAGCATTAGCCTCCATGTATTTCTGTTTGCAGCTAGTACTAATCGATCTGAGCCCTCTCTAACAAAAGATATACTCTCAAAATTATAGAGTTGACACAGGTCTTTATGTCTTTAATTTGGTCAACAAAACATGTGCACACGGGGATGCAAATGGGTACCCTCTGATCCTTATTTAGTTCAACCAAACTACAAGTTTTCAGAATCGCACTACTTTCAGAAATTTTGCTTCATTTGGTTGAACTAAGTAGGGTCAGAGAGTACCCTAATGAAAATCAATTAGTATTCCTATGTACATATTCTGCAATGCTGATTTAAGAGTTGTTATAATTTTATTATCTGTTACGAAAAATACACCATTTGTTTTATATGAACTATGTCTTCACGGTTGGATTTATTTAATGTAGCAGACCACGGAAAGCAAAGACATATATGATGTCGTAGTTCATGGAGAAAATGTTCAAACATGGAACAAAATCATACCTGGAAGAAGCCCCACTCCTCACATGCAGACTTGAGCATAGTTTTAAATAGCCGGCTATAGCCTCACTCCTCACATGCAGACTTGAGCCTGGCGGCCTCCAGCTGATAGCTCCGGGAATCAAGGAGCATACCAAGGTCAATTACGGGAATGCTCTGGCTGTTATCATCACCATGAGCAGCAACAGCGACATCGTCGGCGCTCGCCGGCCTGATGTACCGCTTGATGGCCTCCTCCGTCAGCTCCGCTGCGTTCGCGGCCAGCGCCTGGACGTTCTTCACCGGCATGGTCTTGCCGTGCGACCATTTCCCTTCGTTGCTCTGCTTGGTATCCCATATTCCGCCTGCGTGTAGTAGCAAGGTAGTAGTACTTCAGATTTATAGCCGTGGAGAGCCGTGGCAGTGAACGCAAGCATTATAGACCTCTATCATTGATTTGGACCACAAGTTCAAAACAAACAACTCGGGTTCCTGTGTTGGCCTAGAAAAACGCAAACAGCTAAATAGTTGCCACCGACTACTACCGTTCGCAGCATGGAGAGATTTTGGCTTGGTGCTTTCAATCATGCATCTCTATTCTTAATGGACGAGTTGGTTGAATAGTCCCATCACTTTTGTCTGGGTTTTTTTTCGTTCGGTTTTTTTTCGTCTTCCCTCCCACCACCACTCTTCACGTTGGTTTATTTTTCTCTTCATTTTTAGCAAAGCAACACTTTCCTAACTTACAAAAAGTCACGGAATAAACTTTCCTAATTTATCCAAATCAACCGATATCTCTTATTAATGCAATTTAATTTAGGAAACAAACAACGGATTTCTAGAAACAAATAACGAGTTTTCTGGAAACAAATAAAGAGAGAACACTTTCTTTTTTATAGACACCCCACTAATTGTACCTAGATAAATTAGCACCACCGGATCGGCCAGGGTCGATCAAATCAACCGTCAAATTTAGTCAAACCATCTGATGGGTGTGTACCGCTGGCAGACGAAATCCCACACAGATTTGTTTGGGATGCCCCACGTCCCCAAAATTACGTAATAATCCCCGCTGAGAAGGGAAACCGTCCCGTTGAATCCTCCTCGCAAGCTCTTCTCGACTCCTTCCAGCCGCAATCGCTCTGTAACGACATGCACCCTCCGTTGTCGCCTGAAGCACGCACACCCAAAGCCGGATCGGAGCACCTGGATCAACCCTGAGGCTAGGGAATGGGCAGAGGGGATGCCGACACCGACGCTGGCGGCGAGCTCGCGGCGGCAGATCCGGTGCACCAGCGGCTCCAAGTCCATGGCCGGCCTGGGTGCCACCGTACGGATGTTCAAGGAGGTCGTCGCCAAGACCTGCAAGGTGTCGCCGCCACAGCATCGGCTGATCCGCAACACCCAGATCTTGAAGAACGAGAAAACCCTAGCCCGGTGCGGTGCGTGCTTTCCCTAATATGCCATGGTCAGTTTGATCAGTCATGCGCATGAGCTTCTCTATTAGACAACGCTATTTCAACAGAGTATGTCTTGTTTGTTTTACTACTATATTTTTAGGCATCCGCACAACCTGGAGGAGCTTTGTTTTAAGAACCGGAACATCTATGGTGTGCTTTTGTCTAAAATCCGTGAACAAGTAGAGCAATGGCCGACCCTGCATTACCATATGGAAAGAATTTTACTCCCTCCATTCCTAAATATAAGTCTTTGTAGAGATTTTACTATAGACCACATACGGATGTATCTAGATGCATTTTAGAGTATAGATTCATTCATTTTGCTATGTATATGGCCCATAGTGAAATTTCTCCAAAGACTTATATTTAGGAACGGAGGGAGTAGATGGTAATACTTTTGCCACGGAGACATCCTGGAATTAAAAGGCTAATAATTGACTAATATCATGCGAGGTTCTAATATATCAATGACTAATATACTCTAGATATCTTATTGCGGGCGTCCTAGACTAGAAAACTTCTGTCCATGAGTATCCATTAGTATTTCCAGTGTATTTCTGAATTTTCTCACTGTGGACTTGCCACTTTATACCTTCAAGATTCCTATAATTTTTCAAGATGACTTGGCATAGTTAACTGGAGATGTTCCGTCATTCAAACATGCTGATGGCCAAGCAAAATATTCAGGTATACTGGAAACACCCATAGCTAGATGCATATACCTTACAAGCACACTTTACTGTAGTAAGATGCTTATATGCAAAAGTATTAAAACCTGATATACCCAGACTATCGTAATTCATGCTTGTCTGTGCCTTCTAGGTAATATGCCCAACATGCTTCTGCATGAGAATGGCTATGGCAAGTAAGCATGAGAAATATATATGTCCCTTTGATTAAATTTGGGCAATTTGAGGTGTGCCTGCTGGTTATGCAAAAAGATAAATCTGTCTAGCAATTGTATTCTATTGATGTGGTTATTTTTAGAAAAGGAGCAGGACCCCCGGCCTCTGCATTCTATTGATGTGGTAAAGCCTTAATCAGTCTTTGTTGTATACTTCGAAGATTTACAGCTAGATGAAGCTGGAACATTAAGGTACTTGAGTAAGATTCATAAGGATCATCAGCTATTCATGCAAGAGCAAGTCATGATCCATCTCACTTGCATGCATGTAGGCTGGAGACGAGTCATGTTTGGTCGCACATGGGAGCTGTTCTTGTGAACGTGGGAGATGAGATTGTCGCCAAGGTGCCGAGGAAGGAGCGGGTGACATTTGTACCTAAACGGTATCGAGTTTTGTATGTTTTTTTATCTCCTGTGGTATTCCGATTACGAGTCACATTACCAATCATTCGACAATTATAGTTTTGATATTTTAGTTCCATCTCAATCATTCATTTCTGCCTGATCAAACATGAACGTGCAACTGCTTTTTTAAAGTTTGGATCAAAAAATTGTTTGCAAATAGAGGTTAGTGAAGCCTTTTCTTGGCCTCGGCAGACCTGCACCCCACACGCGCCCGACATGAGCTATAACTATTCTACATATTATGAGACATTTAATTTTGTGTGCTTCGTGTAGGCTATTCATCTAGGACATGGTTTCCTTTCAAAATGTATAGTTTGGCCAGATTTCTTTACACCGAGGGGCTTAAATTCTCTGGATATTTCTCACTGTTGGGTTTGTATAGTTGCTATCCTCGATCATGATAATTGATGGTATATTTTGTGGCATAGAGATTGAGTAGTGAATGGGCTATATGTTTTTCCTTTTAAAGTCGTTGTTGTTTTGTAGAGGAACCCTATTTTCTCAATGTACGAGATATATAGACATATATGAAAATGATCATGTACAATTTTCTTCATCATAATAGCTTGAGTTTGTTACAAAGTATAGACTCTCAAAATTGGTATGAAGCCATGCCATTATATTGTACTACTTTCTTCATGTTACATGCTTACATGTCTGAAGGGATTTGTTAAAACATACCATGTACCATTTTATTTTTAGGTGGCACAATCTGTTTTTTTTTTGGCTGCAGAGAAATGTTTTAATATACTATAACTTTGAGAGTTACATATCTTTAGCTTGTGCGCATGATGACCAAATACTGCAGAGGAACTTTTTAATCGATGATGGGAATTCATTTTAATTTATGATCCTTGAAAATATATGAGAATATCTTTGGCACGTCATAGGAAAAACAATTTGAAAGAAAGTTGTAGTGAAATTGGCTATCATAATGTGAACTTGCTTATTTTAATCCTAACGGCATATGTGAATTAAATGTTTTGTGTCATTTGTTAATGCTTGCTTTGAGGAAGTTATGTAAATTGGTGCTTACGTATCTCAATGTGGCTGAAAAAAGCTATTTGTAAGATCAAGTGGATTGTAGTGTCTTTTGATATCAACATATCATGATTGAGTAGTGAATGGGATAAATGACGACCTACCGCGACTTCGTTGGCCACACCCATCCCCGCCTCCCAATCACTCCAAAGGAACACGGCCCTGCCGCCCTCTCCTTCCACTAGAGCTCAGCCGGAATGACCAGGCGCCGCAGGACACTGGCCTATCCCACGCCCCTGCCAGCCGTCTGGATGCTGCGCCGGAGTCTCTCGCGGTCGCTGGGAGCCGGGGCGCGCTCCTCCACAACGCCGTGATCCAGGGCTTCGTCGACGCGGGCCTCCCGGCCGGGGGGCACTCTGGCCGCCTACCGGCGGCATGCTGGACACTGAGAGGGTGTTTGACGGAGCGCCGGCCAGGGACATCGTCATGTACAACTCCATGGTGGACGAGTACGTGCCCAGAGGTCTCTTGGGGCGATGGCTTTGTACTACTTTAGGGTGATGCATGAGTTGCAGCATGCCAGAGTTGGGATTATTCGCCGCCCTTGACGCTTGCTTCCTGGAACAGGTGTTGATGCAAGGGCATTGGCTGGAGCGAGACGTCAAGGTCGGCACCTCTCTTCTTGACACATACTACAAGTGTGTGACGTTGCTTCTAATGAAGGTGGCGAAGATGATTGTGGAGGTGGAGGGGACGCTCAGCATGCCGCCGGAGTATATCTCCGACGCACTCCTTGAGCTGGATCATGACCTACACGGATACATCCATCCCAAACTCAAGATGCTCATCAGTTACATCGACAACCTCCCACCAGTGTGAACCGTGAAGATCCCATTCCCTATTTCATCCAATCCGATCTTTATGGTAGTTCTAACATTTGTGTTCTAGGATTTTTTGATGAAACAACATGGTACCGGAAGTGATGTGTTATTTTGATGAGTTGGTCGGGGTTCTCGTTTGTCAAGCTTTGGTAACAGGCATAGTGCGATGTACTAAACAATTTATAGCAGGGATAATCACTCCAGATTATTCTGATTTGTTCATCGTTGAACTTATCCTCTCAAACTACATCAGTAGAAGTTTATCTCTATTTTCCCTCTTTGTTGTTCAAGTTGTCAGGTAGTATTGATTTTCAGGATTTATACATCAAAGGTTTTAAAACATTACTATATTCCATACCAAGTATAATGTTATGCATACAAAGAATAATGAAACTAATTAGATGAGTTCTCGTGTCACTAATTTGTGATCAGATTTCATTGTTCAGGTTCTGGTTTCATTTGTTGAGCTATTTTAATTTCTTTTCATGCGAGCAATGAAAACACTTTATGACTGGTACTACGTAGAAACTTTAATACGTTGGTTGTGGAATCATGGTGGTGATTTGGATTTCTTCACTGAATTCTGATAGACTTCCATTTTGGGGGCTATCTGTTTTGACTCCATATGCTATATTTTGTTACCGAATGGAAAATACAAGGTCTTACTCTTGATATAAATAGACATGAGACTTATTGAGAATTTTATCTGCAGCATGTGTTCTCATACCTTTCACATGAAATCTTGAAGTAAAGTAGAACCAAGGCTATGCGGATGGCAGCGGTGGCTCGGAGAAGAGAATAAGTGGGGGTGCGAGGAGTGATGTGGACTGCGGAACGGAAGGAAGGGGAGGAAAGCTGCGCCCATGAACTATGCCCATAGCTTGATGTCAAACTTCATTGCAACTCTTGTTAGATCCTAAAGAATTAGTATGGGGCCCCTTCAGGAATTTACAATTACCCCATTAATGAGTTTTAGTTAATTAATATTCCAGGTTTCATTGTGCCTCAGTTTCCTCTTGGGACGTTGGCCCCGAGGTGAGAACTCTGTCACCCATGTCGATATAAGGAGCCCGTGACTTAGATCTTTTCCGAGTTATCTCTCACATGACCCGATGAAGTAAACGAGAAGGTGGCGCATGTTGTGCGCGGAAAGGCAATGAATAGGAAGGACAACTGTGCCGGCAACAACAACAAACAAGTAGGGTGGGTGGGATGGGCAGGTCAAATCTAAGAGTCAGTGGTGTTAGTCCTCCGGTGGCTGCCGCACTTAGAATAGGAAAGTGCTATGGTGAGTAGCAGGCCGCGCGCCATGGTGATCGCCCTCGGCGTGACGGTGTGCACTCCTTGGCATCGATAATCGACCTGGGATGGCCTTGTCATGGAGATTGATGGCGCAATAGCGCGACTGTGCTTGACATGACTCGGCTGCGGTAGAAGATTTAGAGAAAATACCATCTAAATTATCTATATGTACCTACAATTTATAAAAATGGGATTCACATTGTACCATGCAAATGAAGCTAAAGACAACATTTTTTACGTTGAATGGAAATATCTTAAACACATCAAGCAGATCCAAGTTTGTGACTGATATTTAGTCAGATCATTGCCGTCTACGTACACAACTTTCTATTATTTTTTATCAACTTACAACACAAATGAAGTTGATTAAAATACTTTTCGATTGTTACACGCTAACATTTCTATAGATGCAAAATTTGACATGCATTATGTTTATATATGCAACTGCAAAAAAAAAACATCTCATGGCCCCTGGCAACGCACGGGCATTCTACTAGTTATGGTTAGAGCATCATTAAGTTTCACAAGAATTTTCCCTTTTCGTTTTTAGCAAACTCTTCCCTCCCAACTTTGCCGACAAGTCCGTGGATTCGCTTCCCCTCTGCCTGCCTGCTACTCCGACGGCCGGTGGCGGGGAGGGGAATCCCGATGCCTCCGCTCCGATTAGTAGTTTAGGTTAGTGTTTTTAGTTCTTGTAGGTGTGGTGCAGACGGATGGCAGCGCTAGTTCTTTGAGTTTGTCTTCTGGGCTCCGATCCTCCTCGAATTTGTCGTCTAGACATTGTCGACAGAGCTCCGGCATAGATTCCTGTCGTCTCTTTGGGGCGGTGAGGTTAGGGTTTCTCGTCTTGTGGCGATATCTAGTGTTAGTGAAGGAAATATGCCCTAGAGGCAATAATAAATTTATTATTTATTTCCTTATAATCATGATAAATGTTTATTATTCATGCTAGAATTGTATTTACCGGAAACATAATACATGTGTGAATACATAGACAAACAAAGTGTCACTAGTATGCCTCTACTTAACTAGCTCGTTAATCAAAGATGGTTATGTTTCCTAACCATGAACAATGAGTTGTTATTTGATTAACGAGGTCACATCATTAGTAGGATGATCTGATTGACATGACCCATTCCATTAGCTTAGCACCCGATCGTTTAGTATGTTGCTATTGCTTTCTTCATGACTTATACATGTTCCTATGACTATGAGATTATGCAACTCCTGTTTACCGGAGGAACACTTTGGGTACTACCAAACGTCACAACGTAACTGGGTGATTATAAAGGAGTACTATAGGTGTCTCCAATGGTCGATGTTGGGTTGGCGTATTTCGAGATTAGGATTTGTCACTCCGATTGTCGGAGAGGTATCTCTGGGCCCTCTCGGTAATACACATCACATAAGCCTTGCAAGCATTACAACTAATATGTTAGTTGTGAGATGATGTATTACGGAACGAGTAAAGAGACTTGCCGGTAACGAGATTGAACTAGGTATTGGATACCGACGATCGAATCTCGGGCAAGTAACATACCGATGACAAAGGGAACAACGTATGTTGTTATGCGGTCTGACCGATAAAGATCTTCGTAGAATATGTAGGAGCCAATATGGGCATCCAGGTCCTGCTATTGGTTATTGACCGGAGACGTGTCTCGGTCATGTCTACATTGTTCTCGAACCCGTAGGGTCCGCACGCTTAAGGTTACGATGACAGTTATATTATGAGTTTATGCATTTTGATGTACCGAAGGTTGTTCGGAGTCCCGGATGTTATCACGGACATGACGAGGAGTCTCGAAATGGTCGAGACGTAAAGTGTGACGCCCCCGATTTAATCGTACACTAATCATGCACGCAATTGTGTACGATCAAGATCAGGGACTCACGGGAAGATATCACAACACAACTCTACAAATAAAATAAGTCATACAAGCATCATAATACAAGCCAGGGGCCTCGAGGGCTCGAATACAAGTGCTCGATCATAGACGAGTCAGCGGAAGCAACAATATCTGAGTACAGACATAAGTTAAACAAGTTTGCCTTAAGAAGGCTAGCACAAACTGGGGGGTACAGATCGAAAGAGGCGCAGGCCTCCTGCCTGGGATCCTCCTAACTACTCCTGGTCGTCGTCAGCGGGCAGCACGTAGTAGTAGGCACCTCCGGTGTAGTAGGGGTCGTCGTCGACGGTGGCGTCTGGCTCCTGGACTCCAGCATCTGGTTGCGACAACCAGGTAGAAGGGAAAGGGGAAAAGAGGGAGAAAAGCAACCGTGAGTACTCATCCAAAGTACTCGCAAGCAAGGAGCTACACTACATATGCATGGGTATATGTGTAAGGAGGCCATATCGGTGGACTGAACTGCAGAATGCCAGAATAAGAGGGGGATAGCTAATCCTGTCGAAGACTACGCTTCTGGTAGCCTCCGTCTTGCAACAGTATAAGAGAGTAGATTGAAGTCCTCCAAGTAGCATCTCCAAGTAGCATCCAAGCATCTCCAGTAGCATCGCATAGCATATCCTACCCGGCGATCCCTCCTCATATCCCCTGATAGAAGCGACCACCGGTTGTATCTGGCACTTGGAAGGGTGTGTTTTATTAAGTATCCGGTTCTAGTTGTCATAAGGTCAAGGTACAACTCCAAGTCGTCCTGTTACCGAAGATCACGGCTATTCGAATAGATTAACTTCCCTGCAGGGGTGCACCACATAACCCAACACGCTTGATCCCATTTGGCCGGACACACTTTCCTGGGTCATGCCCGCCTCGGAAGATCAACACGTCGCAGCCCCACCTAGGCACAACAGAGAGGCCAGCACGCCGGTCTAAACCTAAGCGCACAGGGGTCTGGGCCCATCGCCCATAGCACACCTGCACGTTGCGAGGGCGGCCGAAAGCAGACCTAGCCTAGTGGCGTTCCAGTCCAATTCGGCGCGCGCCGCTCCGTCGCTGACGTCTGAAGTGCTTCGGCTGATACCACGATGTCGGGATACCCATAACTACTCCCACGTAGATGGTTAGTGCGTATAGGCTCGTAGCCGACTCAGATCAAATACCAAGATCTCGTTAAGCGTGTTAAGTATCCGCGAACGCCGAACAGGGCCAGGCCCACCTGTCTCCTAGGTGGTCTCAACCTGCCCTGTCGCTCCGCCACAAAGTAACAGTCGAGGGCCGTCGGGAACCCAAGCCCACCTCTACCGGGATGGAGCCACCTGTCCTTTCAGCCCCCTCGTCAGAATCACTTGCGGGTACTCAATGAGCTGACCCGACTTTAGTCACCATCTGTATAGTATGTATGTATGTATAATATATACCCGTGATCACCTCCCAAGTGATCCCGGCCCGATAGTATAGCAAGGCAGACTGACAAGAATGTAGGGCCAATGATGATAAACTAGCATCCTATACTAAGCATTTAGGATTGCAGGTAAGGTATCAACAGGTGTAGCAACAATGTCAGGCTATGCATCAGAATAGGATCAACGGAAAGCAGTAACATGCTACACTACTCTAATGCAAGCAGTATAGAGTAGAATAGGCGATATCTGGTGATCAAGGGGGGGGCTTGCCTGGTTGCTCTGGCAAGAGAGAGGGGTCGTCAACTCCGTAGTCGAACTGGTCAGCAGCAGCGTCGGTCTCGTAGTCTACCGGAGAGAAGAGGGGGAAGAAATAATGAATACAGAGCAAACAAAGCATCACAAAATATAACAAGGCAATACGCGGTGTTCGGTGTGCCCTAACGCGGTAGTAGGTGATACCGGTGAAGGGGGGAAAACATCCGGGAAAGTATTCCCGGTGTTTCGTGTTTTCGGACAGATGAACCGGAGGGGGAAAGTTGCGAGTTCGATAGGTTAGGGGTGTGTGGCGGACGAACGGACTGCGTATCCGGAATCGTCTCGTCGTTCTGAGCAACTTTCATGTTGAAAATATTTTAATCCGAGTTACGGACTAAAAGATATGATTTTCTAAAGATTTAATCATTTTCTGATTTTAATTATTTATTTAACTTTAACATTATCCAAAACAGTGTTTGCTGACGTCATCATGACGTCAGCATGACGTCAGCAATCAACAGAGATGTTGACTGGTCAACTGACGTGTGGGTCCCACTAGTCATTGACTGTTTAGTCTAATTAGTGTGTAACTAATCTAACTACTGTTTAATTAAACTAATTAGTTAGTTTAGGTTAATGTAATTATGATTAATTAACTTAATTAATTAATTAATTAAATTATTATTATTTATTTTATTTATTTTATATATTATTTTTAATTCCCTTTTTTTAACAAAACGTTCTCTGGGGACGTGGGGCCCCACTGGGCAGTGGCCCATAGGGCCAAACGGGCGCGGGCGGTGGATCAGGTGCGGGGCGCCAGGACGCCCGCCCGCAGAGACGGGGGCTGTCCGCCTCCGGTGGAAGTGGCGAGGCCACGGCGAGTGGCCGGAGCGGCGGGAGCCAGAGGCGGAGACGAGCAACGCGCGGTGGTGCCGGAGCACAACCAGGGCGTGAGCGGGGCACGCGGCCCAGGCGCGGCGCGGGCGTAGCCACACATGGTGGCGGGCAAACACGGCGAGGCCGCGCACGGGCACGGGGCGACGCGTCCAGGGCGGAGCAGGGTCGGAGCGCGGACGGCGACCTACGGTGGGAGGCGGAGGGGGATTGGGCAAGGGGCTCACAGGGGAGGTCGCGTGCGAGCTCGAGGGGGGGGGGCGTGGAGGCGTCGGAGCAGCAAGTCGACGCGGTCGTCGTGTTGTTGGCCGACGCTGAGAAGCGACGACGATTCGATGATGGGGGGCACCGTGGCCTTGCGCTGGTGGGGTGGATGACGACCACGGGGCGCGGTGAGGCCCGAAGGCACCGGTGGTGGAGAGGTAGGGCGGGACGATGGCGTCGGCGAGCGGGGGCTCCAGGGAGGAGGCACCGTCATCGGGGGCGCGGGGTGGGGGCGCCGAGCGCTGGGCGCCAGTCGGGAGGAGGTGAGGATGGGGCGTGGGGAGGAGACGAGGAGGCGCCGGCGTGGACGGGCGTAGGGATGAGGCGGCGAGGTCGGCCCCCCATGCCCCGATCCGATCTGGATCGGGGGAAGGCAGAGGAGGGGGGCGAGTGGGAGATCGTGGAGTGGGTTAGGGTTTGCGGGGTGGGGGATAAGGGGAGGAAGTGGGCCGGCTGGGCCTAGTGGGTCGAGGCCCCAAAGGGGGGGCGGTGGCTTGCGGGGCCGTAGCCCAGTGGGGGGGGGGGTTCTTTCCTCTTTTTTTTTCTGTTTTCTTTTATTATTTCTCTTTTATTTCTTTACTGTTTTCATTTAAAGTTTCTATTATTTTCTTTTTATAAAATACCAAGTTAGCACCTAAATTAGTATTACTAATTAGGCCTCTGCCATAATTATTTTGGCACACTATTAATTTAGTTATATTACTATATCTTTATAAAAGGCATTAAAGTAATTGTTTTGCCCTAAGCTTTGGTTATTTTAGTGAAATTAAATATTATAAGAAATGTTGGTTTCTCCACCATTATTACTCGTGAACTATTCGTCACATTTAGAACATTTTAGTTTTAATGTTTGAAAACTTTTGTTGTTTGTCTTTAATTTAAATTTGAATTTGAATCAGTTTCGAACTAACGCGAGATTAGCAACAGTAATTGTGCTGACGTGGCATCATTAACAGTGGTTTACTGTAGCTTAAGTATCCGAGCGTCACAATTCTCCTCCACTACAAGAAATCTCGTCCCGAGATTTAAGCGGTGGAGTAATGGGGGAAAGGTGCTGGTAGCGAAAAACCTAACGAGTCTTCTCGGTCTTGGCTGCCCTTTCGAAGAGGTTGATCCCTTTCATTGATGTCTTCATTTCTCTGTTTCAGGTCCTCATGGTGAAGTTGGCCTTTTTTTTTTTGGGGAATTCCATCGCATTTACGAATAAGTAACGGGGCAGGTCGGCAACGACAGAATGTTATAAGTGTTATAATCTGGGATTAACCCATGAATGAGCATATGAATACCTCTCGAGTTTGAACATTTAAAAGACATCGAGAGTAAGGTTGGGAGGTACAATAAGAAGTTTCAAGTAGCCAGGCAATCGTTCAATGCCTAGTCAGAAGGTGAAAGTGGTTTCAAAGCAACGGGATAATTATTCTGTCCGATGCCAGAATTGATGATCTCATCGGAAAGGTGGCTCATGAATTACTTACGAGTCCACGCGGGAGGAATAACTTTGGAACTGGGGTGTGCAGGAGAGTCAGGTTTCGATCCTGTGGAACTGTGGGTTATGGGCCCACCATGTGGGTTAAAAGTAGGAAAGGCAGTGACGTCTTGCACAATCATGTAAGCAAGGCATGTTAGAGGATAGCCTGACAGTTATGTCGGCAACAATGTCGGTACCAAGGGCGAGGGACGAAGAGAACCATCTTCCTGCTCGTTGAACGAGGCGGACCAATAGGCAAAGTTCTCGTCCATCGGTGGTTACCGGAATGTCCTCACCAAAATAACAGGGTCTTTCTGACAGAATTGTACACCGAGGTGTTTACAAAAGTAGGAGAATATTACTGCTTAGATCTCATAGATCACAAGAAAGGTTAAACCAAACAATGGAAAGGAAGATATGATTATCGGATTTAACCAAATCAATGGAAAGGAAAAATGTGTTTAAACACATTTTCCAGGGGTATATCCTTCCCAAGGACAAGCAGATGATATCCATGACAGGATAGTAGGTAGAAAACCATTTTAGGTAAGGGGAGAAAAATTTCATGACATTACCCATACAACGGTGTTTGGATAATTGATAAAGAGAATTTAGCATTGTGCTTCAAATGTTCTTGGTGATGAACGGAGTACCACAGACATGCTTCAGGTAGCAATGATATGGTGTTTCAATCAAGGGCCCGACTTCGGATACACCAATGACCCATCAGGAGTAACTTATAAAATAAGTCCTACCACTTCCTCTAGGAGGAATGGTTATCCTTGCAAAAGAAATCATAATGATAGGTCCTCCAGCCAGGGGGGGGGTGCTAGGCATGACATCCTGTTACCAGGTCATCAAAGGGCCAACAACATAACTCTTGGAAAGTTGTCTCAACCATCCTATCTGACCGAGATTCAGATCCGATTGGTGTAATGATACCTCAGACTCAGGATGTCCGAGAATAAAAGGTGCAACACAAATAGACGAAATGACATTTCAGGATTCTCAGGAAATGAACTATGGGAGTGGGTTCCTGAAACAATAGTTCATCATTAAACCAAGGAGAGGAGGAGGTGGCTGATGGGCTCAGCGATAATCCATCGAGATTTCCAAAAGATGGATTTCCACCATTAAGTGAACAAGGAGATAACATTTGTCAGATCAACTGATATAAGGAAGTATGCTCGAGGAAAACATACACAATTAAACATTGGTTGAAGGGTGCGCCCGAAGTACGGGTTGGGTTGCACGGCCAATGTTAAAATGGTGATTCAATTAGCGAAGGACTTAGAATGAACTATCGCCCATTCACTTCAAAGCAATAGGGTTGCTAGGAGTTTTGAATTCACACGTCATAGCTCCATTGTCGGTATTCCGGTTGAAAACAATACGGGGACCAAGGAATGAACGAAGATGGCAAGAAGTATTATGATATCAAGAATTATTAAGAGGTGGTGAAATTCTCACCACATTCTTGACAAAAAGAGATGGTAATACTTCCGAGGTAAGGAAGATCAATTGCTGGACAGCAAGGAACTCAAGGTATAACACCAAACATGAACAAGCTTGTGTTGGTGGGAAGGCAATAAAGTGGTCGATGATAATACAATTCATCGAGGCAAGGATGGTATTTCTCATCATGAATCCAATTGATATCCTGGATGAGCTCAGAATGATGATGATGATCACGACACATTTGTCGAGAGATTTCACGAAGATGTAATCGATCGACGATGACATCAAGTCAAACAATGATGAAGTGAAAGGTTATTGGAACCAAGGGTACGACACCAACTCGAAACCAAGCTTGTTGTTCAAGGCGAAATGATATGACGATGAGGAATCGACGTAAGGTTAGTTCATCGTCGAAATTGGTGCTCCGAGAATAAGGACCAGGTAGCACAGTTAGAATCGTCACGACAATGATATAGCCAAACAGGCTAGGAATGGCGTGATCGGGTACAAACTCGTACTTATAGAAGCTTACTGAAGAGTTGTTGAACCGTAGAGCGGACTCGGTTCAGTTATCGGGGTCTTTGAGTGTCCAATAACTCAGAGCCCGCGAAAAATTGGAATCAGTGGGAAGGTAGCACTTGATGAAGAACTCATAAAGTTATGCAGTTCCATGATAATCTCGAGATACAGGGGGGTAATACCCGACACAAGATCAAAGTAAAGGTTGGACTGGTGTATTGATCCATAGAAGACAATTATTTTGAACTTGTCCGAGAAAGGAGAACAAAGAAGAACAATCATGGTCGGAACCACGGTTGCAAAAGGCCAGATCCTAGATATAAGATGAACTTATACCAAAGGAATAATTTATTTAAGAGAAGCTTTAATGATAAGATCTACATCGTGTCCATGGGCATGAACACAAGTTCAAGGTCGACTCCCACTTCTCCAATGCATAACATTTCATTCACTTCTCACGTTCGATGAAGTTGCAGTGTTGAAATTTTATCTGGTGAAGCACCAGAAGAGTATGACTCGTGAAAACTTTCGGGTTCACACGGTTTAGAGAAGGCATATGTTCAATCCATACGGGCTTCTTAGAAACATATACCAAAATCTTTAGAAGTAATTAACTCAAGCTCGAAGGCAGAGCATGGTTGAGAAAGTAGACGATACAATTTACCAAAAGCATTATGTATCCGAGAAAAAGGCTCACAAGTTTATTGAATATGAAGGGCATTGTCAGATAAAATCCAACAAAGGATCTGGTGGTCCACAAGGGATCTGACGTGAGCATCGGTACTCAACTAGAGGAAGCAGATTATAGAAACAACTGACTAACTCAATTGTCAAATGCAAAGGAATTATGATTTCCAAATCAAGGGATCAGAAGCAATGCTCTGATTAGGGGTGGATAAGTTGAATAGTCGTAGGGTACAATCAAAGACAATTGGATTGGTCGAGAACCAATTCCAGTTAAAGGAATGGAAGCTCAGCCGGAAAGGTAATTTATAAGGATCAATGATGATTGCGTGTATTCGCACACATGCTGAATCAATAGGATCAAAATGACGATGCCTAAGGATACTAACGAATATTGCCAATGGAAAGCATCCATAATGCAAGCAGACAAGTATTGCAGAGCAATAAGCTATTAAGGATTTTTGGAGGATCAAATAGTATTTCGAAGACCATTGTGAAACACATGAACAACTGGGGATGAGCGGATACTCGACAAGTGCAAGGATTTATTTGAAGGGGTATTCAGGTGGCAAAGAACTGCTAGGCAGTAGGCACAAAGTATTTCGGAACACTAGAGAAAACTTCGGGGTATCTCGTAATAACAAGATCAAGGGGGATGATCGTATGAATGGCAAGTGTAAGTAGTTATCCATACGAATTTATCGGTGGTCGGGAATAGCAAAAGTGATGGGCACAAATTCTCGAGAGAACATCAGAGAGTATCTTCGGAACCTTCTGATGTAGCAGGCGATCCTCTGCAGTAAGGGGCTCTCCGGGTGGATGCGATCACGAGATCCTAATCTTAGAGTTAGCAAATTCATTTAACCCGAATAGTAGAGAGATCAGAGTCCCAGAGTATTGGTCGAGGAGTAAAAGATCCTACTACCACCCGATGGCGACGTGGGCCCATGGGCCACACAGCCATGTTAGTAAAAGTTTTTCAACGACTAGACTCGACTTCGGCCAAGGAGTGTGGAAGGGGGATTCCTACAGGCAGTCGGCTCTGATACCAACTTGTGACGCCCCCGATTTAATCGTACACTAATCATGCACGCAATTGTGTACGATCAAGATCAGGGACTCACGGGAAGATATCACAACACAACTCTACAAATAAAATAAGTCATACAAGCATCATAATACAAGCCAGGGGCCTCGAGGGCTCGAATACAAGTGCTCGATCATAGACGAGTCAGCGGAAGCAACAATATCTGAGTACAGACATAAGTTAAACAAGTTTGCCTTAAGAAGGCTAGCACAAACTGGGGGGTACAGATCGAAAGAGGCGCAGGCCTCCTGCCTGGGATCCTCCTAACTACTCCTGGTCGTCGTCAGCGGGCAGCACGTAGTAGTAGGCACCTCCGGTGTAGTAGGGGTCGTCGTCGACGGTGGCGTCTGGCTCCTGGACTCCAGCATCTGGTTGCGACAACCAGAAGAAGGGAAAGGGGAAAAGAGGGGAGAAAAGCAACCGTGAGTACTCATCCAAAGTACTCGCAAGCAAGGAACTACACTACATATGCATGGGTATATGTGTAAGGAGGCCATATCGGTGGACTGAACTGCAGAATGCCAGAATAAGAGGGGGATAGCTAATCCTGTCGAAGACTACGCTTCTGGTAGCCTCCGTCTTGCAGCATATAGAAGAGAGTAGATTGTAGTCCTCCGAGTAGCATCTCCAAGTAGCATCTCCAAGCAGCATCTCCAGTAGCATCGCATAGCATATTCCTACCCGGCGATCCTCCTCTCGTCGCCCTGTAGAAAAGCGATCACCGGGTTGTCTGTGGAACTTGGAAGGGTGTGTTTTATTAAGTATCCGGTTCTAGTTGTCATAAGGTCAAGGTACAACTCCAAGTCGTCCTGTTACCGAAGATCACGGCTATTCGAATAGATTAACTTCCCTGCAGGGGTGCACCACATAACCCAACACGCTTGATCCCATTTGGCCGGACACACTTTCCTGGGTCATGCCCGCCCTCGGAAGATCAACATGTCGCAGCCCCACCTAGGCACAACAGAGAGGCCAGCACGCCGGTCTAAACCTAAGCGCACAGGGGTCTGGGCCCATCGCCCATAGCACACCTGCACGTTGCGAGGGCGGCCGAAAGCAGACCTAGCCTAGTGGCGTTCCAGTCCAATTCGGCGCGCGCCGCTCCGTCGCTGGCGTCTGAAGTGCTTCGGCTGATACCACGACGTCGGGATACCCATAACTACTCCCACGTAGATGGTTAGTGCGTATAGGCTCGTAGCCGACTCAGATCAAATACCAAGATCTCGTTAAGCGTGTTAAGTATCCGCGAACGCCGAACAGGGCCAGGCCCACCTGTCTCCTAGGTGGTCTCAACCTGCCCTGTCGCTCCGCCACAAAGTAACAGTCGAGGGCCGTCGGGAACCCAGGCCCACCTCTACCGGGATGGAGCCACCTGTCCTTTCAGCCCCCTCGTCAGAATCACTTGCGGGTACTCAATGAGCTGACCCGACTTTAGTCACCATCTGTATAGTATGTATGTATGTATAATATATACCCGTGATCACCTCCCAAGTGATCCCGGCCCGATAGTATAGCAAGGCAGACTGACAAGAATGTAGGGCCAATGATGATAAACTAGCATCCTATACTAAGCATTTAGGATTGCAGGTAAGGTATCAACAGGTGTAGCAACAATGTCAGGCTATGCATCAGAATAGGATCAACGGAAAGCAGTAACATGCTACACTACTCTAATGCAAGCAGTATAGAGTAGAATAGGCGATATCTGGTGATCAAGGGGGGGGCTTGCCTGGTTGCTCTGGCAAGAGAGAGGGGTCGTCAACTCCGTAGTCGAACTGGTCAGCAGCAGCGTCGGTCTCGTAGTCTACCGGAGAGAAGAGGGGGAAGAAATAATGAATACAGAGCAAACAAAGCATCACAAAATATAACAAGGCAATACGCGGTGTTCGGTGTGCCCTAACGCGGTAGTAGGTGATACCGGTGAAGGGGGGAAAACATCCGGGAAAGTATTCCCGGTGTTTCGTGTTTTCGGACAGATGAACCGGAGGGGGAAAGTTGCGAGTTCGATAGGTTAGGGGTGTGTGGCGGACGAACGGACTGCGTATCCGGAATCGTCTCGTCGTTCTGAGCAACTTTCATGTTGAAAATATTTTAATCCGAGTTACGGACTAAAAGATATGATTTTCTAAAGATTTAATCATTTTCTGATTTTAATTATTTATTTAACTTTAACATTATCCAAAACAGTGTTTGCTGACGTCATCATGACGTCAGCATGACGTCAGCAATCAACAGAGATGTTGACTGGTCAACTGACGTGTGGGTCCCACTAGTCATTGACTGTTTAGTCTAATTAGTGTGTAACTAATCTAACTACTGTTTAATTAAACTAATTAGTTAGTTTAGGTTAATGTAATTATGATTAATTAACTTAATTAATTAATTAATTAAATTATTATTATTTATTTTATTTATTTTATATATTATTTTTAATTCCCTTTTTTTAACAAAACGTTCTCTGGGGACGTGGGGCCCCACTGGGCAGTGGCCCATAGGGCCAAACGGGCGCGGGCGGTGGATCAGGTGCGGGGCGCCAGGACGCCCGCCCGCAGAGACGGGGGCTGTCCGCCTCCGGTGGAAGTGGCGAGGCCACGGCGAGTGGCCGGGGCGGCGGGAGCCAGAGGCGGAGACGAGCAACGCGCGGTGGTGCCGGAGCACAACCAGAGCGTGAGCGGGGCACGCGGCCCAGGCGCGGCGCGGGCGCAGCCACACATGGTGGCGGGCAAACACGGCGAGGCCGCGCACGGGCACGGGGCGACGCGTCCAGGGCGGAGCAGGGTTGGAGCGCGGACGGCGACCTACGGTGGGAGGCGGAGGGGGATTGGGCAAGGGGCTCACAGGGGAGGTCGCGTGCGAGCTCGAGGGGGGGGGGCGTGGAGGCGTCGGAGCAGCAAGTCGACGCGGTCGTCGTGTTGTTGGCCGACGCTGAGAAGCGACGACGATTCGATGATGGGGGGCACCGTGGCCTTGCGCTGGTGGGGTGGATGACGACCACGGGGCGCGGTGAGGCCCGAAGGCACCGGTGGTGGAGAGGTAGGGCGGGACGATGGCGTCGGCGAGCGGGGGCTCCAGGGAGGAGGCACCGTCATCGGGGGCGCGGGGTGGGGGCGCCGAGCGCTGGGCGCCAGTCGGGAGGAGGTGAGGATGGGGCGTGGGGAGGAGACGAGGAGGCGCCGGCGTGGACGGGCGTAGGGATGAGGCGGCGAGGTCGGCCCCCCATGCCCCGATCCGATCTGGATCGGGGGAAGGCAGAGGAGGGGGGCGAGTGGGAGATCGTGGAGTGGGTTAGGGTTTGCGGGGTGGGGGATAAGGGGAGGAAGTGGGCCGGCTGGGCCTAGTGGGTCGAGGCCCCAAAGGGGGGGCGGTGGCTTGCGGGGCCGTAGCCCAGTGGGGGGGGGGTTCTTTCCTCTTTTTTTTTCTGTTTTCTTTTATTATTTCTCTTTTATTTCTTTACTGTTTTCATTTAAAGTTTCTATTATTTTCTTTTTATAAAATACCAAGTTAGCACCTAAATTAGTATTACTAATTAGGCCTCTGCCATAATTATTTTGGCACACTATTAATTTAGTTATATTACTATATCTTTATAAAAGGCATTAAAGTAATTGTTTTGCCCTAAGCTTTGGTTATTTTAGTGAAATTAAATATTATAAGAAATGTTGGTTTCTCCACCATTATTACTCGTGAACTATTCGTCACATTTAGAACATTTTAGTTTTAATGTTTGAAAACTTTTGTTGTTTGTCTTTAATTTAAATTTGAATTTGAATCAGTTTCGAACTAACGCGAGATTAGCAACAGTAATTGTGCTGACGTGGCATCATTAATAGTGGTTTACTGTAGCTTAAGTATCCGGGCGTCACATAAAGATTCATATATTGGATGATATGGTTAGGCCAAGGGGTCAAGCCCATGAGGCTTTAGGTCGGTGCAAAAGGAGTTTTGCGGAGGCCAGGGGGCCAAACGCCGGAGACCCTGGCGTCTGGCCCTGGGCCAGACGCCGAGGCCCATGGCGTCTGGGCCAGACGCCAAGGATTGTGGCGTTTGGTCCTGGAGTCCGAGTGGGACTCTTGCCTTTCGGGCAAAACCGACTTTGAGGAGGCTTTTGCTCCAAGTTTCGACCCCGGGGCTCAACATATAAATAGAGGGGCAGGGCTAGCACCAAAGACACAACAAGTTGATCCACGTGATCTATTCCTTAGCCGTGTGCGGTGCCCCCAGCCACCATATTCCTCGATAATACTGTAGCGGAGTTTAGGCAAAGCCCTGCTGCTGTAGTACATCAAGATCGTCACCACGCCGTCGTGCTGACGGAACTCATCCCCGACACTTTGCTGGATCGGAGTCCGGGGATCGTCATCGAGCTGAACGTGTGCTCGAACTCGGAGGTGCCGTAGTTTCGGTGCTTGATCGGTTGGATCTGGAAGACGTACGACTACTTCCTCTACGTTGCGTCAACGCTTCCGCAGTCGGTCTGCGTGGGTACGTAGACAACACTCTCTCCTCTCGTTGCTATGCATCACATGATCTTGCGTGTGCGTAGGAAATTTTTGAAATTACTACGAAACCCAACAGTGGCATCAGAGCCAGGTTATTTATGTTGATGTTATATGCACGAGTAGAACACAAGTGAGTTGTGGACGATACAAGTCATACTGCCTACCAGCATGTCATACTTTGGTTCGGCGGTATTGTTGGACGAGACGACCCGGACCAACCTTACGCGTACGCTTACGCGAGACCGGTTCCCTCGACGTGCTTTGCACAGAGATGGCTTGCGGGCGACTGTCTCTCCAACTTTAGTTGAACCAAGTATGGCTACGCCCGGTCCTTGCGAAGGTTAAAACGGAGTCTATTTGACAAACTATCATTGTGGTTTTGATGCGTAGGTGAGATTGGTTCTTACTTAAGCCCGTAGCAGCCACGTAAAACATGCAACAACAAAGTAGAGGACGTCTAACTTGTTTTTGCAGGGCATGTTGTGATGTGATATGGTCAAGGCATGATGCTGAATTTTATTGTATGAGATGATCATGTTTTGTAACCAAGTTATCGGCAACTGGCAGGAGCCATATGGTTGTCGCTTTATTGTATGCAATGCAATCGCGATGTAATGCTTTACTTTATTACTAAATGGTAGTGATAGTCGTGAAAGCATAAGATTGGCGAGACGACAACGATGCTACGATGGAGATCAAGGTGTCGCGCCGGTGACGATGGTGATCATGACGGTGCTTCGGAGATGGAGATCACAAGCACAAGATGATGATGGCCATATCATATCACTTATATTGATTGCATGTGATGTTTATCTTTTTATGCATCTTATCTTGCTTTGATTGACGGTAGCATTATAAGATGATCTCTCACTAAATTATCAAGAAGTGTTCTCCCTGAGTATGCACCGTTGCGAAAGTTCTTCGTGCTGAGACACCACGTGATGATCGGGTGTGATAGGCTCTACGTTCAAATACAACGGGTGCAAAACAATTGCGCACGCAGAATACTCAGGTTAAACTTGACGAGCCTAGCATATGCAGATATGGCCTCGGAACACGGAGACCGAAAGGTCGAGCGTGAATCATATAGTAGATATGATCAACATAATGATGTTCACCGATGAAACTACTCCATCTCACGTGATGATCGGACATGGTTTAGTTGATTTGGATCACGTGATCACTTAGAAGATTAGAGGGATGTCTATCTAAGTGGGAGTTCTTTAGTAATATGATTAATTGAACTTAAAATTTATCATGAACTTAGTCCCTGAAAGTATCTTGCTTGTTTATGTTGATTGTAGATAGATGGCTCGTGCTGTTGTTCCGTTGAATTTTAATGCGTTCCTTGAGAAAGCAAAGTTGAAAGATGATGGTAGCAATTACACGGACTGGGTCCGTAACTTGAGGATTATCCTCATTGCTGCACAGAAGAATTACGTCCTGGAAGCACCGCTGGGTGCCAGGCCTGCTGCTGGAGCAACACCAGATGTTGTGAACGTCTGGCAGAGCAAAGCTGATGACTACTCGATAGTTCAGTGTGCCATGCTTTACGGTTTAGAATCGGGACTTCAACGACGTTTTGAACGTCATGGAGCATATGAGATGTTCCAGGAGTTGAAGTTAATATTTCAAGCAAATGCCCGAATTGAGAGATATGAAGTCTCCAATAAGTTCTATAGCTGCAAGATGGAGGAGAACAGTTCTGTCAGTGAGCATATACTCAAAATGTCTGGATATAATAATCACTTGATTCAATTGGGAGTTAATCTTCCGGATGATTGCGTCATTGACAGAATTCTCCAATCACTGCCACCAAGCTACAAGAGCTTCGTGATGAACTATAATATGCAAGGGATGAACAAGACTATTCCCGAGCTCTTCGCAATGCTGAAAGCTGCGGAGGTAGAAATCAAAAAGGAGCATCAAGTGTTGATGGTTAACAAAACCACTAGTTTCAAGAAAAAGGGCAAAGGAAAGAAGAAAGGGAACTTCAAGAAGAACATCAAGCCAGTTGCTGCTCAAGAGAAGAAACCCAAGTCTGGACCTAAGCCTGAAACTGAGTGCTTCTACTGCAAGCAGACTGGTCACTGGAAGCGGAACTGCCCCAAGTATTTGGCGGATAAGAAGGATGGCAAGGTGAACAAAGGTATATGTGATATACATGTTATTGATGTGTACCTTACCAATGCTCGCAGTAGCACCTGGGTATTTGATACTGGTTCTGTTGCTAATATTTGCAACTCGAAACAGGGGCTACGGATTAAGCGAAGATTGGCTAAGGACGAGGTGACGATGCGCGTGGGAAACGGTTCCAAAGTCGCTGTGATCGCAGTCGGCACGCTACCTCTACATCTACCTTCGGGATTAATATTAGACCTAAGTAATTGTTATTTGGTGCCAGCGTTGAGCATGAACATTATATCTGGATCTTGTTTAATGCGAGACGGTTATTCATTTAAATCAGAGAATAATGGTTGTTCTATTTATATGAGTAATATCTTTTATGGTCATGCACCCTTGAAGAGTGGTCTATTCTTATTGAATCTCGATAGTAGTAATACACATATTCATAATGTTGAAGCCAAAAGATGCAGAGTTGATAATGAAAGTGCAACTTATTTGTGGCACTGTCGTTTAGGTCATATCGGTATAAAGCGCATGAAGAAACTCCATGCTGATGGACTTTTGGAACCACTTGATTATGAATCACTTGGTACTTGCGAACCGTGCCTCATGGGCAAGATGACTAAAACACTGTTCTCCGGTACTATGGAGAGAGCAACAGATTTGTTGGAAATCATACATACCGATGTATGTGGTCCAATGAATATTGAGGCTCGAGGCGGATATCGTTATTTTCTCACCTTCACAGATGATTTGAGCAGATATGGATATATCTACTTAATGAAGCATAAGTCTGAAACATTTGAAAAGTTCAAAGAATTTCAGAGTGAAGTTGAAAATCATCGTAACAAGAAAATAAAGTTTCTACGATCTGATCGTGGAGGAGAATATTTGAGTTACGAGTTTGGTGTACATTTGAAAAACTGTGGAATAGTTTCACAACTCACGCCACCCGGAACACCACAGCGCAATGGTGTGTCCGAACGTCGTAATCGTACTTTACTAGATATGGTGCGATCTATGATGTCTCTTACAGATTTATCGCTATCATTTTGGGGTTATGCTTTAGAGACGGCCGCATTCACGTTAAATAGGGCACCATCAAAATCCGTTGAGACGACGCCTTATGAACTGTGGTTTGGCAAGAAACCAAAGTTGTCGTTTCTTAAAGTTTGGGGCTGCGATGCTTATGTGAAAAAGCTTCAACCTGATAAGCTCGAACCCAAATCGGAGAAATGTGTCTTCATAGGATACCCAAAGGAAACTGTTGGGTACACCTTCTATCACAGATCCGAAGGCAAGACATTCGTTGCTAAGAATGGATCATTTCTAGAGAAGGAGTTTCTCTCGAAAGAAGTGAGTGGGAGGAAAGTAGAACTTGACGAGGTAACTGTACCTGCTCCCTTACTGGAGAGTAGATCATCACAGAAAACTGTTTCAGTGACACCTACACCAGTTAGTGAGGAAGCCAATGATAATGATCATGAAACTTCAGATCAAGATACTACTGAACCTCGTAGATCAACCAGAGTAAGATCCGCGCCAGAGTGGTACGGTAATCCTATTCTGGAAGTCATGCTACTAGATCATGATGAACCTACGAACTATGAAGAAGCGATGGTGAGCCCAGATTCCGCAAAGTGGCTTGAAGCCATGAAATCTGAGATGGGATCCATGTATGAGAACAAAGTATGGACTTTGGTTGACTTGCCCGATGATCGGCAAGCAATTGAGAATAAATGGATCTTTAAGAAGAAGACTGACACTGATGGTAATGTTACTGTCTACAAAGCTCGACTTGTCGCAAAAGGTTTTCGGCAAGTTCAAGGGATTGACTACGATGAGACCTTCTCACCCGTAGCGATGCTTAAGTCCGTCCGAATCATGTTAGCGATTGCCGCATTTTATGATTATGAAATTTGGCAGATGGATGTCAAAACTGCATTCCTGAATGGATTTCTGGAAGAAGAGTTGTATATGATGCAACCGGAAGGTTTTGTCGATCCAAAGGGAGCTAACAAAGTGTGCAAGCTCCAGCGATCCATTTATGGACTGGTGCAAGCCTCTCGGAGTTGGAATAAACGTTTTGATAGTGTGATCAAAGCATTTGGTTTTATACAGACTTTCGGAGAAGCCTGTATTTACAAGAAAGTGAGTGGGAGATCTGTAGCATTTCTGATATTATATGTGGATGACATATTACTGATTGGAAATGATATAGAATTTCTGGATAGCATAAAGGGATACTTGAATAAAAGTTTTTCAATGAAAGACCTCGGTGAAGCTGCTTACATATTAGGCATTAAGATCTATAGAGATAGATCAAAACGCTTAATTGGACTTTCACAAAGCACATACCTTGACAAAATTTTGAAGAAGTTCAAAATGGATCAAGCGAAGAAAGGGTTCTTGCCTGTGTTACAAGGTGTGAAATTGAGTAAGACTCAATGCCCGACCACTGCAGAAGATAGAGAGAATATGAAAGATGTTCCCTATGCATCAGCCATAGGATCTATCATGTATGCAATGCTCTGTACCAGACCTGATGTGTGCCTTGCTATAAGTTTAGTAGGGAGGTACCAAAGTAATCCAGGAGTGGATCACTAGACAGCGGTCAAGAACATCCTGAAATACCTGAAAAGGACTAAGGATATGTTTCTCGTATATGGAGGTGACAAAGAGCTCATCGTAAAAGGTTACGTTGATGCAAGCTTTGACACTGATCCGGACGATTCTAAATCGCAAACCGGATACGTGTTTACATTAAATGGTGGAGCTGTCAGTTGGTGCAGTTCTAAACAAAGCGTCGTAGCGGGATCTACATGTGAAGCGGAATACATAGCTGCTTCGGAAGCAGCAAATGAAGGAGTCTGGATGAAGGAGTTCATATCCGATCTAGGTGTCATACCTAGTGCATCGGGTCCAATGAAAATCTTTTGTGACAATACTGGTGCAATTGCCTTGGCAAAGGAATCCAGATTTCACAAAAGGACCAAACACATCAAGAGACGCTTCAACTCCATCCGGGATCTAGTCCAGGTGGGAGACATAGAGATTTGCAAGATACATACGGATCTGAATGTTGCAGACCCGTTGACTAAGCCTCTTGCACGAGCAAAACATGATCAGCACCAAGGCTCCATGGGTGTTAGAATCATTACAGTGTAATCTAGATTATTGACTCTAGTGCAAGTGGGAGACTGAAGGAAATATGCCCTAGAGGCAATAATAAAGTTATTATTTATTTCCTTATAATCATGATAAATGTTTATTATTCATGCTAGAATTGTATTTACCGGAAACATAATACATGTGTGAATACATAGACAAACAAAGTGTCACTAGTATGCCTCTACTTGACTAGCTCGTTAATCAAAGATGGTTATGTTTCCTAACCATGAACAATGAGTTGTTATTTGATTAACGAGGTCACATCATTAGTAGAATGATCTGATTGACATGACCCATTCCATTAGCTTAGCACCCGATCATTTAGTATGTTGCTATTGCTTTCTTCATGACTTATACATGTTCCTATGACTATGAGATTATGCAACTCCCGTTTACCGGAGGAACACTTTGGGTACTACCAAACGTCACAACGTAACTGGGTGATTATAAAGGAGTACTACAGGTGTCTCCAATGGTCGATGTTGGGTTGGCGTATTTCGAGATTAGGATTTGTCACTCCGATTGTCGGAGAGGTATCTCTGGGCCCTCTCGGTAATACACATCACATAAGCCTTGCAAGCATTACAACTAATATGTTAGTTGTGAGATGATGTATTACGGAACGAGTAAAGAGACTTGCCGGTAACTAGATTGAACTAGGTATTGGATACCGATGATCGAATCTCGGGCAAGTAACATACCGATGACAAAGGGAACAACGTATGTTGTTATGCGGTCTGACCGATAAAGATCTTCGTAGAATATGTAGGAGCCAATATGGGCATCCAGGTCCCGCTATTGGTTATTGACCGGAGACGTGTCTCGGTCATGTCTACATTGTTCTCGAACCCGTAGGGTCCGCACGCTTAAGGTTACGATGACAGTTATATTATGAGTTTATGCATTTTGATGTACCGAAGGTTGTTCGGAGTCCCGGATGTGATCACGGACATGACGAGGAGTCTCGAAATGGTCGATACGTAAAGATTCATATATTGGATGATATGGTTAGGCCAAGGGGTCAAGCCCATGAGGCTTTAGGTCGGTGCAAAAGGAGTTTTGCGGAGGCCAGGGGGCCAAACGCCGGAGACCCTGGCGTCTGGCCCTGGGCCAGACGCCGAGGCCCATGGCGTCTGGGCCAGACGCCAAGGATTGTGGCGTTTGGTCCTGGAGTCCGAGTGGGACTCTTGCCTTTCGGGCAAAACCGACTTTGAGGAGGCTTTTGCTCCAAGTTTCGACCCCGGGGCTCAACATATAAATAGAGGGGCAGGGCTAGCACCAAAGACACAACAAGTTGATCCACGTGATCTATTCCTTAGCCGTGTGCGGTGCCCCCAGCCACCATATTCCTCGATAATACTGTAGCGGAGTTTAGGCGAAGCCCTGCTGCTGTAGTACATCAAGATCGTCACCACGCCGTCGTGCTGACGGAACTCATCCCCGACACTTTGCTGGATCGGAGTCCGGGGATCGTCATCGAGCTGAACGTGTGCTCGAACTCGGAGGTGACGTAGTTTCGGTGCTTGATCGGTTGGATCGGGAAGACGTACGACTACTTCCTCTACGTTGCGTCAACGCTTCCGCAGTCGGTCTGCGTGGGTACGTAGACAACACTCTCTCCTCTCGTTGCTATGCATCACATGATCTTGCGTGTGCGTAGGAAATTTTTGAAATTACTACGAAACCCAACAGTTAGGTGCTTAAGATCTATACAAGGGTTCAATGATGACGACTGCGGCTCTAGGGCGCTGGCCCTTAGGGGCACATGCACGGAGACTTCCCGGTTGTCATCAAGAAAGGTCAAACTAGCTCCGGTAGAGAAACGGCGACAGCGGCGCGTCGGCGGCTCGTTCGGACTGCAGTAGTGCTTGTTGTGGGTCTTGAAATCTCAATGTAATTTTTATTATGTTTGAGATGCTTGTACTTTCACTGAACTTTAATAATAGATCTGGATCATTTTCACAAAAAAAGATGAGTTCACAAGGATAAGAGGCGCCCTGATGACCAGCTGTCAATCAAGATAAAGGGAAGCAACAATAGTGGCATTCGACACTCAAAAACTTTTTGTGAATGTTCACAAGACATGTGTCTACAACCTTTGAGAAATGCAAATCGAATTCGAAATACGTATGGAGAAACAGAAAAAAGACAGACTGGCATGAATTTCCTTTTTTGTTTCTCCACATGTTTTTTTTCCGCGAACACAGAAAAGATTTGCGTGTCGATGTATTAGAAGGAAAATGGAATGTACAGAGGGTGGCTGCCGAAGGCGAACCACACAACAGCCAGGGTCAGCGATTGGGCGATCTTATGCCCATGGCCAGTACAACGCCCACAAAGAGTGTTAATCTGCAACTCTTTGATATCCTAGGTATCTACGGTTCCACTCAAAGCTACAAATGCTACGAACGACATTCTCAATGCCCCTTACAGACAAGAGGTAAAAACTGCACTTTTTTAGATGTTCCCAATAAAAACTCCGGCTCCGACGACTTTCCTGCTCACTTTTTCCAGCATCATTGGGACATCTATGGTGAAGAAATAACCAGATGGTTTTGAGAGTTGTGGAGGGGACTGAGTCGACGGAATGCATTAATGAAACAATCCTGGTTTTGATCCCTAAGGCCTCGTTTGGATGCTGGGTAGGAAAAACCCTGGGCCATAAACTCCTAGGGGAGATTCCCCTATGCACATGCAACCCCTCCCACCACGTGGGAGATGTTCCCATTGTCCAGGTGACCAAATAGTAACATGGGAGGGAAGGAAATCTCTTGCATACTATAGACACATATAATATAGCAGATCTTACATCAAAATTCTACAGATAATTTTGGAAAACAACCAAATCATAGATAAAAATTCCACGAATAATTCTGAGAAACAACAAAAATCACATTCCACAAATAATTCTGAGAAACGACAAAAATCACAGGCACATAACAAAGGTTCATAATTCATGTCAACTAGAATTTTAAAAATATCACTACAACTTATCCATCACTTCATCAAGCTTAAGATATCAGTCTGCATTTCACGATGATTGAGCATTGGCCTAAGCCGTTTTCATGTGCGGAAATAAAAGCAATGATTACAAGAGTTATTGATACATCATCAAGTTTGTGCACTATAAAAAGTTCTGGATTATAAGTTGCCATGTCCAACGCAGGGATACTTTCGAACAAGATGGGCCGCAAAGCAACAATCACATCCTACTCCGGTCTTTTCTCCACTCCTTCCTCGACATCATGTACCACAACTTGATGCTGGTTGAATGACAAAAAGAAATAAGTTAGCTAGCATCAGTTCAGAATCTCACAACACTATTTTGTAGTATAAGCAAACTAATGAAATAGTATCAACCAACATATGATTTGTGCACTATGCATAAAAAATCAAGATTACAAATATAGTTTAGGAACGCAATCACAAGGCTGTCCAGTAACCCAATTTGTTTACTTGAAAAAGTCTCCAGATGAACAGGGCAATATATTGATGTGAGGTGAGTTATGAGGCAATAGGAGGTGAAACCAATGGGAGGAGGCCACCAAATTAAGTATCACTAACAAGCTTGTAAAGGTACACAGAAACTACCAAACAAAAGGCAGTAACATTTCTCCAAATGTGTGGCTCTTCTAGTCAGTTTTAAAAGAATGAAGTGTGTTTTGTCTTTGCTTATCTATCATCAATTAACAGAGAGAAACAAGCTTATACAAAGCTCCAGTCAATAATGCCACAAAGTAAATAAATATAAATGGATGTAGTGCAAAACAAGAAGGTGAACTAGTTACACACCTTATGCTATCTACATCTCAGAAATCTCCTCCTTCAACCAATAAAGCCGAAGATTTGAGTCCTTGGTATTGATGAATATTTCTTGATTCATTGGGCATTTAAAAAGCCGCAGTGCCTTTGCTTTTTCTGCAACTGATAGATCTTTCGTTGGTTCTAGCGCAGCCACACAGTTTCCAATCGAGAACATGTCATCTGGCTTTGATTCCTTCAACTCGTCAACCAGTTTTGCAGATTGTTTCTTTCAAAAATCCATGTAATCCTCAAGTACAACAGTGATCTGGCTTTGCTTCCTCTTTTTCACAGGCAGTGCTCCCTTTTGTTCAGAGTTGGTAGATGTTGTAGCTTCAGGTTCATCTCTTCTTGATGCCCATTGCCCTTGTAGATCAGACGAGGACATACCATCATCAACATTGGTAGAGGAGATACGGTTCAAATCATTGGTAGAGGAATCCATAGGAGAAATGGCATCGCTTGTGAGATCCACTTGCGGAATTGATACAAAGTTCAAGTCTCCTGAAGCAACACTTCCTGCTCCAAAAAAAGAAACATATCAGCATGTTCTCGTAGAAACATCAGATTCATCTATAATTGCAAATACATATATTACTGCCACCCATTCCAGAAAGAAACTATATATACACATAACTTGGTCCTTCATCGTACAACTTTTTAGAAAGAAAAAGAGCACTCAAGCAGGGTCTGATGGAAACACATGAAAAAATACAGGTATCTCAACAATCTCCCAAATACTATATAATTAAAGCAAGAATGAAAAGGATTTAATATGCAGGGTCGACGGAAACACATGATACAGGAAACACACCTTCATGTAGTAAAGCCAATGACTTGAAGAGCATGAATGGTTTTGAACGGAACTTCTTTACCCTTGCATTATCCTATTGAATGCAACAACATTGTATGGTTGGGATCAATAAAACAATGCCTTGAAGAGCATAAATGGCAGTGAACAAACAATATATCAAGAAAAGAGCTAACCTTGATAAGTTTATCCCATATTACAGGTTCAGCGATGATCATGCAAAGTGTATCATCCCATCCCGTGCCGCTCTGTTTCCGAGAGTCTCTCACTGCCTTATAATTTCCTTTTAAATCCTTATCCTTCTCTTAGATTTGTTGCTTGGTGAAATTAGCTAGTGGAAATTTCTGATTTGAATGTATTTGTAATTCTAGTCCACCCTTCAGTAGTCCACCCATTTTGACCTCGATAGATGGGATTGTTGTGGTCAAGCATTATATCAACAAGACCTTTCTCATATGCATGGTCCCAAGATGCCCTAGGCGCTGCCATTGCTACATTATTGAACCAACAATGGGGTACTAGTTAAATTTCTCTCTACCACTGCTTTACCTAAGAAAAGGTGAGAAAAACTTTACAAAATAAACTCATGTCCGACTGGTTGTTATAATCAGCCCACATTTGCATCGCGATCTGATCTCTAAGAGTGTTTCCATTGTTTGCCTCATTGTGATGATATTGGTTGACATCATCTCCCTCTGGAACATCAACATATGTTTCTGGTGGAATTAACGGTGGTTGGTGATCCAACCATGCCTCATCACCACTTTGAGCTCTAATGATGTTATGGAATACAGCACATGCCGCCGGAATCTTGATTTGTGACTCTATTGGGTAGTGATTGCCCACTTTCAAGATAGGGAAACGTTTTTTTAGAACACCAATGCTCCTTTCGATGTGGTTCCGGAGAATTGCATGGGTATGGTTGAACAGCTCCCTATGGTCGGCATAGCCCGTATTAGATGAGCGCCGCCTCCTAAATTCACTCAGGTGATACCGAACTCCTCGATATGGTGCAAGAAAAGAAGGCGTGTTTGCATATCCACCATCTACGAGATAAAATTTTCCATCTGGCACATGAAACCCCTTGCTAATAGCAGAACGAAGAACTCCTGCATCTGATGCAGACCCTTCCCACCCACATGAAATGAATGTGAAATTCAGATCAAAATCACATGCAACCATGACATTCTGTGAGAGGGTTTCTTTCCTATTCCTAAATGGGGGGGCCTTATCTTCAGCAATAGTGATGGGGATATGTGTTCCATCTATAGCACCAATGCAGTTCTGCACATTGAAAAAGAAACAAAAAAGTTGGTAGGTTTAGAAATCTATGTGGAGAAGTTTTCAAAAATTCCATTGATATGGAGATGTGTCTGTAGTGGTTCACCTGGAAATAAGGCCAATAGCGATTGTTTGAAACAATCTTCGGATGGGGCTGGAGTGAACTTGGAATCATTATAAATCTTTGGGCTAGAGTTGGAATTAAGTCAAAAATCATGTTTATCTTCCTATGAATTGTCTCTGCGCTGTGTTGGAAGTATTTTTGTAGATCTTGATTACTAGAATTGTGCGAAATCATGTACATGAACATTGCCAACTGCTCCTCGACAGAAACACGCGACGTGCCCTTCAATAGATTCTCTCTTCTAAGGTAATCCACGATAGACTTAAAAATCTCAGGTTCCATCCGAAACTCAACCCTAGACCAACTCTCGTGGCCTTCTAATATTTCCTTAACCTTTGTAGCCCCGGATGAAGATGATGTGTGAACTGGATGCTTTTCCTCATAAAGGGAAGCATATAAAGCGGGAACCAAAAGGAAAAATAGTTCATCGTCTTCTTCTTGTTCTTGCAAGATAATCTTAATAATTTTATTTCTCCTAGAATCCATCACTATCATACCCAATGAGAACAAGATTAATACAACGATAATAATTATAAATAAAGCAATAATAATACCATCTCTATTATGGCTGCAAAGAACCAATAGCTAGGAGCCTAGAAAGCTTAGGAGTGAATACAAAGATAATACCATTTCTATTGTAACATCTACGTACATAATTTAGAGCATTAGTTTTCCCATATACTAAAATAAGACCACTTTCAATACTAGGCAGAGAAAATAACACCACAAGAGCAGTAGTTTTGCATAATTTAAGCTTCCTCAATGACCAGGGATGACTACGTCACATACCTTTCTTACTTTGAGTGCAAACTTCTCAATGACAGATGAATCAAAAGGCACCAAGCAATTGAACACAAAGTCTTCGGATAAAGCCAACTTCTAATGTCAGAGCAGACCCACAAATCAGCACCTACTAGAAATCAATGGTCACTCATCAGTCAGACAAACCAAACAAAATATTTGTTGGTTTCACAACCAGATAAGCTAGGATCAATCAAATGCAGCATGTGAGTATAGGACATAGGCCATTCTTCCTGTATACCACTCCATTTTTCAACTATAAAACAGAACACAATGAAATGACTCTGTTACTCTACATGGTAAGCTATTATTATTCCCAGGTTTCACGTAACAATTTGGCAAACAATATATGTAACTCTTCTGCATGCACTTCGAGAGAGCAAAGCAAGATCGACGGCCATTGAGCAAAACATGATCGGTCGCAGTTTAGCAATTCACGTGGTGAACCACAAATTGGCGCATGTTGTTTCAGTTTGTAGTCAACATACATATGGTACATGTTAAAGGGTTCGGATTGATTAGCTAGCAACATACATAGGGTAAACAAAGGGGTCAAGGAAAACTAAGAATTGCTTATAAGAATGGGGGCACTACATAATTCATCATATCCTATACTGAATTTCTAGTACATGATGATAAGATAATACTCCCAAGTCAAGCACCTCCTTGACTGAACCGACCCATAAACAAATTTGCCTTCTTCACAATATACTAGAACATTGTGCATATAGATTAGCATGACAGGGAGGAAAAGGTGGTTGTGCTCACTTGTGAGTTCAAGACAGTAAGATGCACTGCAAAACGTTCGATGTTCTTCAGTACACTTGCTAACTTGGGTACAAATCTCAGACAGGAGAGGAGGTCCTTCGATCTGTACAGGCAGTCGTCAGTTTGTGTAGCAGAAAAAGAAATCACCATGGCGAAGAAAAATGGTGAGTGGAAGAGGAGGAGGAGGGGATAACCTTGGTGAGAAAGAGGAGGATGACCTCTGGCCGTCGTCTTCGCTGGAGGTGAGTGAAGCTTTGAGGCAGAGACGAGATCCGAGAAGGGGGAGAATGATGCCCCCAGTCATCATCGCCGTTGCCCCCGCCGGAGGAGCGGGCGTGGAGGTGTAGGGCGGTGGTGCGTGTTGCCCGGTGGAGCGTTGGACGGAGAAGGGCGGAGCGTGGTGGTGCATCGTTCGTGGATCTTGCCGCCGCCGCCTCTTGTTCGGGAGATCGAGCGCGCGAGGGTTTCCTCCCTGACCAACGTAGACGTGGAAGGCCCTCCCGGGGAAAAGTCGCGGAATGGGCGGGGCTACCCCTCGGTCATGGGACTCCAAATGCGCCGGTGGATCACCCCGGGCTGAGTTGGCTCGTGGTTTCCTGGCCCGGGGAACAGGCAGGGATCCCGGGGGTATACCCAAAATCCAAATGAGGCCTAAGGAAAAAATCCCACCCTCCTAACTCAGTTTCGCCCTATCAACCTATGTAATGTCTTATATAAAATGGCTTTCAATGTGATTTCCAACCGCCTTAAATTGGTTATACCCGACATTATTTCTGAGGAACAGTCAACCTTTGTCCTAGGAAGGTTGATTACAGATAACATCATCACAACATATGAATGCCTCACATCATCACAACATATGAATGCCTCCACTTCATGAAGAGAAATAAAGCAAATAAGCATCCGTCTTGAGCTTTCAAACTTGATATGATGAAAGCCTATGATAGAGCGGAATGGTCTTACTTACAAGCCATTATGCTAAAACTAGGCTTCGCAGAGAAGTGGGTGGATATTGTCATGAGCCTGGTATCCATGGTGAAATTCCCAGTCATGTTTAATAGTAAGAAGCTAGAGGAGTTTAAACCATCACGAGGAATCAGACAGGGGACCCAATATCTCCCTACTTGTTCTTGTTAGCGGCAGAGAGCCTCTCGTGTCTTTTAAAATCAAGAAGAGAGTCATCCAATTTGCATGGACTACAAGTGGCACCTACGGCATCGTCGGTAAATCATCTTTTATTTGCTGATGACAACCTGTTGTTCTTCAAGGCAAACGGTGGGGGGCCCTACTGAGGTGAACCATGTACTGGACATTTATTTTCAAGCATCCGGACAATGCATAATCTATGGGAAGTCATCAATTTTCTTTAGCAAAGGAGTGCCTCATAGTACCAGCAATGAGATCAAAACTTTGCTCAATGTTCCTAATGAAACTCTGAATGAAAAATATCTGTGAATGTCGTCTAACATTGGGAGCTCAAAGAATGGGGCTTTCAAATACCTCAAAGATCGCCTTTGGAGTAGGGTGCAAGGGTGGATTGAGAGTATTTTGTCGGTGGTAGGTAACGAAGTGCTTGTGAAATCAGTTGCACATGCTATCATAGTTTACTCCACGTCCTGTTTCAAGCTCCCATGAGGTATGTGTGAACACCTAAATATGCTCATAAGGAAGTACTAGTGGGGTAGTAAAGAAGGACAATAGAAGCCTCATTGGGTATCTTGGACCACCATGACACAACCGAAGGGCATGGGCGGCCTAGGATTCAAGGATTTTTAACTTTTCAACCTCGCAATGCTGGCCGGGCAAGCTTGGCTGTTACTATAGCATCTAGAGTTTCTTAGTGCGTGATTGTTTAAGAGAATCTACTATCCCAATGACACTATTTTGCATGAACCTCTAGGTGGTCACCCTAGCCAGGTGTGGAGGGATATTGTTGAAGGGAGGAATATCATGAAGCAAGGTCTGATCTAGCGTATTGGTAATGTGTAGGATCGAGAAGAGGTGTCCAGAGGGAGGGGGGTGAAGGAAATATGCCCTAGAAGCAATAATAAAGTTATTATTTATTTCCTTATATCATGATAAATGTTTATTATTCATGCTAGAATTGTATTAACCGGAAACATAATACATGTGTGAATACATAGACAAACAGAGTGTCACTAGTATGCCTCTACTTGACTAGCTCGTTAATCAAAGATGGTTATGTTTCCTAGCCATAGACAAAGAGTTGTCATTTGATTAACGAGATCACATCATTAGGAGAATGATGTGATTGACTTGACCCATTCTGTTAGCTTAGCACTTGATCGTTTAGTTTGTTGCTATTGCTTTCTTCATGACTTATACATGTTCCTATGACTATGAGATTATGCAACTCCCGTTTACCGGATGAACACTTCGTGTGCTACCAAACGTCACAACGTAACTGGGTGATTATAAAGGTGCTCTATAGGTGTCTCCAAAGGTACTTGCTGGGTTGGCGTATTTCGAGATTAGGATTTGTCACTCCGATTGTCGGAGAGGTATCTCTGGGCCCACTCGGTAATGCACATCACTATAAGCCTTACAAGCAATGTAACTAATGAGTTAATTGCAGGATGATGTATTACGGAACGAGTAAAGAGACTTTCCGGTAACGAGATTGAACTAGGTATTGAGATACCGATGATCGAATCTCAGGCAAGTAACATACCGATGACAAAGGAAACAACGTATGTTGTTATGCGGTTTGACTGATAAAGATCTTCGTAGAATATGTAGGAGCCAATGTGAGCATCCAGGTTCCGCTATTGGTTATTGACCAGAGACGTGTCTCGGTCATGTGTACATAGTTCTCGAACCCGTAGGGTCCGCACGCTTAAAGTAAGATGACGGTTATATTATGAGTTTATATGTTTTGATGTACCGAAGTTAGTTCGGAGTCCCGGATGTGATCATGGACATGACGAGGAGTCTCGAAATGGTCGATACGTAAAGATCGATATATTGGACGACTATGTTTGGACACCGGAAAGGTTTTGGAAGGTTTTGGACATTTGTCGGAGTACCGGGGGTTACCGGAACCCCCCGGGAACTAATGGGCCTTGTTGGGCCTTAGTGGAGAGAGAGAGGGGCCGGCCAGGGCAAGAGGCGCGCCCCTCCCCTTAAGTCCGAATAGGACAAGGAAAGAGGGGCGCCCCCTTGCCTTTCCCCTCTCCCACTCCTTCCTTCCCCCTCCTTCTTGGACTAGGAAAGGGAGGGGCAAACCTACTTGGAGTAGGTTTCCCCCTCCTAGGGCGCGCCACCCCCATGGCCAGCCCTCTCCTCCTCCCCTGTAACGCCCCGAGACCGATGTGCCAGGTGTCCTCCAGTTATTCGCTGTGTTGCCTTGTCTTTTGCTTGCGTGTCATGCGTGTCATATCATGTCATCATGTGCATTTCATTTGCATACATGTTCGCCTCATGCATCCGAGCATTTTCCCCGTTGTCCGTTTTGCAATCCGGCGCTCCTATGTCCTCCGGTGTCCCTTTCTACCTCTTTTCGTGTGCAGGTCTTAAACCTTTTCTGATTGGACCGAGATTTGTCATGCGGCCTTGGTTTACTACCGGTAGGCCGCCTGTCAAGTTTCATGCCATTTGGACTTCGTTTGATACCCCAACGGTTAACCGAGGGACCGAAAAGGCCTCATGTGTGTTGCAGCCCAACACCCCTCCAAATTGGCCCAAAACCCACCTAAACCCCTCCCATCATCTAGGCCGTTCGATCATGATCACGTGGCCGCAAACCGCACCTCATTTGAACTCTCCTAGCTCCCTCTACCTATAAATATGTCCTCCTCGTCCATTTTCGCGGACGAAACCCTAGTCTTCCTCTACCTCGCGCCATCGGACGCGTCTCCGTCGCCGCCGGACATGTCCGGTCCTCAGCGCCGCCGCCCGCAGCCAATCCGGCCTTGCCATGTGGCGCTTCGCCACCGCAGCCGCCGCGGCCCGCCAGTCCCATCGCGGGCCCGCGCGAGCCCGCAACCACCGCCGCTTGGCTCCCGTGCCTACGCCGCCTCCCGCTCGCGGCCGAGCCCCTCCGCCGCCCCGGGCGCCATCGCCGGCGCCGCCATCCGCCTCCCCGACCGCGCCACTCCGGCGCCTCCTGCCTCGACCGGTCGCCGCCGCCTCCGTCATACTCCGGCGCCGCCCGACCACACCACGGCCGCCTGCGACCTCGCCGGTGTCGCCCACACCCGCTTCTGCCAGCCTCTCCTCTCCTCCGGCAAGACTCAGGCCAGCTACAGTGACGGCGGCGAACCTCGAAGTCCGTGCAGCTATAGTAACCGGCGAGATCCCGATCTGGATCTGGAATTCGTCTCGGTTGACCTTTTCTCCCCGAAACCCTAGTTTTGTGCATACTTTGACGCATCATAACTTCATCACCGTTGCTCTGATTCGTGCGTGTAGCATATCAAAATGTTCGTCTCGACGAGCACTTCATTCCATCTCATTGCATCATTTTCATTTGAGCTCATCTTGATGCTCGAAATGCTGTTGGAAGAGGGCCATGTGATGTTAGTTTCATATTATTATCAGCAAATGCACTTTTGTCATTTTTGCCATGATTAATATGTGCATGCTATGATCTTGAGCTCTACATGTGTTTTGAAGAATTCCATGCCATCTTTACAGGGTGTGTGTCATGTATTTTTGTGATCTTTGTGGTGACTAGCACAAGCATGCAAAGTAGCTTACTTAATGTTGCTGATTTCAGGGACTTGGAATTTCACTAAGTCTTTGTCATGTCATTATTTTTATGCCATATGTTCATGTTGTTTCCTAGTGATCCGTGCCTCTTTTGAGCATGATCAGTAAGGATGTTTTGTAGATATTGTGGTGTTCTATTCATCCATGTCTTTGTTTGCCATTATGGAGAACCCTAGCTTGAGTCAATCGAGCTCTACTTTTGCTATAAAATGTTCCTGGCAGATTGTTAACATGTTTAGCAATTTTGCCGAGCTTGTTGTTGTTGATCCGTTCATGCTATGTTGTTGTTCTTGCCATGTCTAGCTTCTATGCCATGTCTACTTGCTGGGTGTATGCTTAGCTTGTCATGCAATGCCTCGTAGTGAGTGCATCGAGCTCGTAAACATGCCTACTTGTTATCTGTTTTGCCATGCTCCAGTTTTTCACTTAGTCTGAATCTTTTAACGATATTTACGATGTTCGCATGGTTGCAATTGTATTTTCTGATCCCTTTTGGCTTATGGTCGGTAAGCGACTTTTGTTGTATGCTTTGAGTAGTTTCATGCCATGCCTTGCTTTGCCATGATATGTTCCTGTAGCTTGTAGATATCGTGCTCTAAACATTGCTTTGTGGTGTTAAATTCCTGACTTGATGTTAATTTCACTAAGTCTGAAACCTGTTATCTTTTGCACTTTTGCCATGCTTGTTTGAACCTGTTAATGAGTGATTTACCTGTAGCTCAGTGTTCATATTTTGTCAAGCATCATGAGTGGATCCCTGCCATGTATTTTGTTGCTATGTTTGAGTATGGTAGAATGTTTATCTTGATGCATTTAGAAGGCTACTTGCTGTTAGTCGCAGACCGATGCCATATTTGTTTTGCTTGCCATTTCCAAACCGTGCATCCGATTCCGGTGATCTTTATATCGATTTCGACTAAAATCAACTCCTCTTTCCAGTGGCACTCTTGGATTTCCAAGTTGAGGCCAGGTTCAATCATTCCTTTCCAAATCATGCATATGCATCACATATCGCATCCCGCATATCATGCCATGTTTTGCATCATGTTGCTTGTGCATTGCACGTGGTTGATTGTGTTCTCCCTTGCTTGTGTTCTTGCTTTGGGTAGAGCCGGGAGACGAGTTCGTGATCGAGGAGCCCGTTGAGTACGTTTACGAGGATCAAGCTTTCGTCTTCTCGAAGAACTTTGCAGGCAAGATGACCATACCCTCGAAATCACTTCTATCTTTGCTTGCTAGTTGCTCACTCTTGTGCTATGCCTATGCTGCGATACCTATCACTTGCTATATCATGCCTCCCATGTTGCTAAGCCAAGCCTCTAACCCACCTTGTCCTAGCAAACCGTTGTTTGGCTATGTTACCGCTTTGCTCAGCCCCTCTTATAGCGTTGTTAGTTGCAGGTGAAGATGAAGTTTATTCCTTGTTGGAACATGGATATTTGTTGGGATATCACAATATCTCTTATTTATATTAATGCATCTATATACTTGGTAAAGGGTGGAAGGCTCGGCCTTATGCCTGGTGTTTTGTTCCACTCTTGCCGCCCTAGTTTCCGTCATACCGGTGTTATGTTCCCAGATTTTGTGTTCCTTACACGGTTGGGTTATAATGGGAACCCCTTGACAGTTCGCCTTGAATAAAACTCCTCCAGCATGGCCCAACATTGGTTTTACCATTTGCCACCTAGACTTTTCTTTCCCTTGGGTAGGCCTGCCCAAGGGTCATCTTTATTTAAACCCCCGGGCCAGTGCTCCTCTGAGTGTTGGTCCAACCTGTCAGCTGCCAGTGGCCACCAGGGGCAACTCTGGGCTGGCCTACCGGAACCTTGGAGAATCCGGTGTGCCCTGAGAAAGAGATATGTGCAGCTCCTATCAGGATTTGTCGGCACATTCGGGTGGCTTTGCTGGTCTTGTTTTACCATTATCGAAATGTCTTATAACCGGGATTCCGAGCCTGATCGGGTTTTCCTGGGAGAAGGAATATCCTTCGTTGACCATGAGATCTTGTGATGGGCTAAGTTGGGACACCCCTGCAGGGATTTGAACTTTTGAAAGCCGTGCCCGCGGTTATGGGCAGATGTGAATTTGTTAATGTCCGGTTGTAGAAAACCTGAAACCTTAACTTATTTAAAATGCATCAACCGCGTGTATTACCATGATGGTCTCTTTTCGGCGGTGTCCGGGAAGTGAACAAGGTGTTGGAGTTATGCTTGACGTAGGTTGTGCTAAGATCACTTCTTGATCATAGATTCTTGACCGTGCTTTTGCCTTCTCTTCTCGCTCTCATTTGCGTATGTTAGCCACCAAATATGCTAGTCGCTTGCTGCAGCTCCACCTCATACCTTTTACCCTTCCTATAAGCTTCAATAGTCTTGATCGCGAGGGTGTGAGATTGCTGAGTCCCCATGACTCACAGATTACTTCCAAAACCAGTTTGCAAGTGCCGATGTGATCGTGCAGGTGGCGCAACCGAGCTCATGGAGGAGCTCAATGAAGATCTCGATCTTTGTGTTGTTTCGTTTCAGTTGATCAGTAGTGGTGCCCAGTCGGGGCGATCGGGGATCTGTAGCATTAGGGGTAGTCTTCTTTATTTTGGTTCCGTAGTCGGACCTTGATTGTATCTGGATGATTGTAATGCTTTATTCATGTATTGTGTGAAGTGGCGATTGTAAGCCAACTATGTATCCCTTTCCTTATTCATTACATGGGTTGTGTGAAGATTACCTCTCTTGCGACATTGCCTACAATGCGGTTATGCCTCTAAGTCGTGCTCCGACACGTGGGAGATATAGCCGCATCGTGGGTCTTACAAGTTGGTATCAAAGCCTTCCCCGACTTTAGGAGCCCCCTTCTTGATCGAATCGCTGGCGTTGTTGAGTCTATAAAAATGTTTTGAGTCATTTAGGATTATATATATCGGAGAGTAGGACTTCTTTTTACTCATCAGTCCCTTCGTCGCTCTGGTGAGGCATCCTAACATAGAGTTTTGACTCTTCTCTTCTCAAATTTCACTACATTTTTTGTAGGATCACGCGGGTATCTTGGAATCATTCTGATGGTTTTGTGACGAGAACATTGTTCTTGGTGCCTCCTGACATTTAGGGGTTGTGGCAGTGTCCCGGAGAGTTGAGCTCCGAGGTGTTGTCGTCACAATTTTATCGTTGCAATTCTGAAATACCTGAGTTTCGCCAACATCGAAAATCTCTTATGTAGTTGTTGGTGAGATAACCTCAACGCCGCCCAATACTGGGGCGGGAGTTCGAGAGTATTGCCATAACTCGTATAACGGATGCTTTTCGAAGGTTGAGGTAAATGATTTCCGAGGGTTTCTTGGTTATGTGTTGAAGGATGGATACAGCTGGATGTAGGATTTGCTAGTTTTGGGTGAGATATTATGCTTCCCCTGTATCCCCAACACCTGATTGCATAACCGAAAAATTTCGGGAGTTTATAAGTGGGAATTCAAGTAGCTCTTAGGATATCTTTCCGACAGATGTATGATATGAAATTGGGGTTCGACGTCTAGTGGTACGCTATCCACGGTTGGTTTTACAGTGGTCTCGTTGTGTCTTAAAGAGTCCTTGGCTATGCTGACTCGGGGACGCTTCGTATGTCATGTGCACTGCCTTGTACATGATGGTGCTGGACGATCGAGCCTGTGTAGGCCCCACCACGAAAACTTCGGATGAAATCTCTACTTCTTGGACTAGGAAAGGGAGGGGCAAACCTACTTGGAGTAGGTTTCCCCCTCCTAGGGCGCGCCACCCCCTTGGCCGGCCCTCTCCTCCTCCCCCCTTTATATACGGAGGAGGGGGGCACCCCATAGACACAACAATTGATCTCTTGATCTCTTAGCCGTGTGCGGTGCCCCCTCCATCATAATCCACCTCGATCATATCATAGAGGTGCTTAGGCGAAGCCCTGCGTCGGTAGAACATCATCATCATCACCATGCCGTCGTGCTGACGAAACTCTCCCTCAACACTCGGCTGGATCGGAGTTCGAGGGACGTCATCGAGTTGAACGTGTGCAGAACTCGGAGGTGCCGTGCATTCGGTACTTGATCGGTCGGATCGTGAAGACGTACGACTACATCAACCGCGTTGTGCTAACGCTTCCGCTTTCGGTCTACGAGGGTACATGGACACACTCTCCCCTCTTATTGCTATGCATCACCATGATCTTGCGTGTGCGTAAGATTTTTTTTGAAATTACTATGTTCCCCAACAGTGGCATCTGAGCCAGGTTTTATGCGTAGATGTTATATGCACGAGTAGATCACAAGTGAGTTGTGGGCGATACAAGTCATACTGCTTACCAGCATGTCATACTTTGGTTCGGCGGTATTGTTGGATGAAGCGGCCCGGACCGACATTACACGTACGCTTATGCGAGACTGGTTCTACCGACGTGCTTTGCACACAGATGGCTGGCGGGTGTCAGTTTCTCCAACTTTAGTTGAACCAAGTGTGGCTACGCCCTGTCCTTGAGAAGGTTAAAACAACACTAACTTGACAAACTATCGTTGTGGTTTTGATGCGTAGGTAAGATAGTTCTTGCTCAGCCCGTAGCAGCCACGTAAAACTTTGCAACAACAAAGTAGAGGACGTCTAACTTGTTTTTACAGGGCATGTTGTGATGTGATATGGTCAAGGCATGATGCTATATTTTATTGTATGAGATGATCATGTTTTGTAACCGAGTTATCGGCAACTGACAGGAGCCATATGGTTGTCGCTTTATTGTATGCAATGCAATCGCCCTGTAATGCTTTACTTTATCACTAAGCGGTAGCGATAGTCATAGAAGCATAAGTTGGCGAGACGACAACGATGCTACGATGGAGATCAAGGTGTCGTGCCGGTGACGATGGTGATCATGACGGTGCTTCGGAGATGGAGATCACAAGCACAAGATGGTGATGGCCATGTCATATCACTTATATTGATTGCATGCGATGTTTATCTTTTCTGCATCTTATCTTGCTTTGATTGACGCTAGCATTATAAGATGATCTCTCACTAAATTATCAAGATATAAGTGTTCTCCCTGAGTATGCACAGTTGTGAAAGTTCTTTGTGCTGAGACACCACGTGATGATCGGGTGTGATAGGCTCTACGTTCAAATACAACGGGTGCAAAACAGTTGCACACGCGGAATACTCAAGTTAAACTTGACGAGCCTATCATATAACAGATATGGCCTCAGAACACTAAGACCGAAAGGTCGAGCGTGAATCATATAGTAGATATGATCAACATAGTGATGTTCACCATTGAAACTACTCCATCTCACGTGATGATCGGACATGGTTTAGTTGATTTGGATCACGTGATCACTTAGAGGATTAGAGGGATGTCTATCTAAGTGGGAGTTCTTAAGTAATATGATTAATTGAACTTTAATTTATCATGAACTTAGTCCTGGTAGTATTAGCATATCTATGTTGTAGATCAATAGCTCGCGTTTAGCTCCCCTGTTTTATTTTTGATATGTTCCTAGAGAAAACTAAGTTGAAAAATGTTAGTAGCAATGATGCGGATTGGATCCGTGGTATGAGGATTATCCTCATTGCTACACAGAAGAATTATGTCCTTGATGCACCGCTAGATGACAGACCTATTGCAGGAGCAGATGCAGGCGTTATGAACGTTTGGCTAGCTCAATATGATGACTACTTGATAGTTTAGTGCATCATGCTTAACGGCTTAGAATCGGGGCTTCAAAGACGTTTTAAACGCCATGGATCATATGAGATGTTCCAGGAGTTGAAGTTAATGTTTCAAGCAAATACCCGAGTTGAGAGATATGAAGTGTCCAACAAGTTCTATAGCTAAAAGATGGAGGAGAATAGCTCAAGCAGTGAGCTTTTGCTCAGATTGTCTGGGTACTACAATCACTTGAATCAAGTGGGAGTTAATCTTCCAGATAAAATAGTGATTGACATAATTCTCTAGTCACCATCACCAAGTTAGTAGAACTTCATGATGAACTATAGTATGCAAGGGATGACGAAAACGATTCCTGAGCTTTTCATGATGATGAAATCGATGAAGGTAGAAATCAAGAAAGAGCATCAAGTGTTGATGATTAACAAGACCACTAGTTTCAAGAAAAGGGCAAAGGAAAAGAAAGGAAACTTCAAGAAGAACGGCAAGCAAGTTGCTGCTCAAAGTGAAAAAACCTAAGTCAAGACCTAAGCCTGAGACTAGGTGCTTCTACTACAAAGGGACTGGTCACTAGAAGCGGAACTGCCCCAAGTATTTGGCGGATAAGAAGGATGGCAAAGTGAACAAAGGTATATTTGATATACATGTTATTGATGTATACTTTACTAGTGTTTATAGCAACCCCTCAAGTATTTGATACTAGTTCAGTTGCTAAAGAGTAGTAACTCGAAACGGGAGTTGCAGAATGAACAGAAACTAGTTAAAGAGCGAGGTGACAATGTGTGTTGGAAGTAGTTCCAAGATTGATATGATCATCATCGCACACTCCCTATACTTTCGGGATTAGTGTTGAACCTAAATAAGTGTTATTTGGTGTTTGCGTTGAGCATGAATATGATTTGATCATGTTTATTGCAAACGCTTATTCATTTAAATTCAAGAATAATTGTTGTTCTGTTTACATGAATAAAACCTTCTATGGTCATACACCCAATGAAAATGGTTTTCTCGATCATAGTGATACACATATTCATAATATTGAAGCCAAAAGATGCAAAGTTAATAATGATAGTGCAACTTATTTGTGGCACTGCCGTTTTAGGTCATATTGGTGTAACGCGCATGAAGAAAATCCATGCTAATGGGCTTTTGGAATCACTTGATTATGAATCAATTGATACTTGCGAACCATGCCTCATGGGCAAGATGACTAAGACTCCGTTCTCCGGAACAATGGAGCGAGCAACTGACTTATTGGAAATAATACATACTGATGTATGCAATCCGATGAGTGTTGAGGCTCGCGGCGGGTATCGTTATTTTCTGACCTTCACAGATGATTTGAGCAGATATGGGTATATCTACTTGAAGAAACATAAGTCTGAAACATTTGAAAAGTTAAAAAAAATCAGAGTGAAGTGGAAAATCATCGTAAAAAGAAAATAAAGTTTCTACGATCTGATCGCAGAGATGAATATTTGAGTTACGAGTTAGGTCTTCAATTAAAACAATGTGGAATAGTTTCACAAACTCATGCCACCTGGAACACCACAGCGTAATGGTGTGTCCGAACATCATAACCATACTTTATTTGATATAGTGCGATCTATGATGTCTCTTACCGATTTACCACTATCGTTTTGCGGTTATGCATTAGACACAGCTGCATTCACATTAAAAAGGGCACCATCTAAATCCGTTGAGACGACACCGTATGAACTGTGGTTTAGCAAGAAACCTAAGCTATCGTTTCTTAAAGTTTGGGGTTGCGATGCTTATGTGAAAAAGTTTCATCTTGATAAGCTCAAACCCAAGTCAGAGAAGTGCGTCTTCATAGGATACCCAAAAGTAAATGTTGGGTACACCTTCTATCACAGATCCGAAGGCAAGATATTTGTTGCTGAGAATGGATCCTTTCTAGAGAAGGAGTTTCTCTCAAAAGAAGTGAGTGGGAGGAAAGTAGAACTTGATGAGGTAACTGTACCTGCTCCCTTGTTGGAAAGTAGTTCATCACAGAAATTTGTTTATGTGACTCTTACACCAATTAGTGAGGAAGTTAATGATGATAATCATGAAAGCTTCGGATCAAGTTACTACCAAACCTCGTAGGTCAACCAGAGTATGTTCCGCACCAGAGTGGTATGGTAATCATATTCTTGAGTTCTTGTTACTTGACCATGACAAACCTACGAACTATGAGGAAGCGATGATGAGCCCAGATTCCGCGAAATGGCTTGAGGCCATAAAATCTGAGATGGGATCCGTGTATAAGAACAAAGTGTGGACTTTGGTTGACTTGCCCGATGATCAGCAAGCCATAAAAAATAAATGGATCTTCAAGAGGAAGACGGACGCTGATAGTAGTGTTACTATCTACAAAGGTAGACTTGTCGAAAAAGGTTTTTGACAAAGTTCAAGGTGTTGACTATGATGAGATTTTCTCACTCGTAGCGATGCTTAAGTCTGTCCGAATCATGTTAGCAAATTGCCGCATTTTATGAAATCTGGCAAATGGATAAACAAAACTGCATTCCTTAAAGGATTTATTAAAGAAAGAGTTGTATATGATGCAACCAGAAGGTTTTGTCAATCCTAAAGGTGCTAACAAAATATGCAAACTCCAGCGATCCATCTATGGACTGGTGCAAGCATCTCAGAGTTGGAATATACGCTTTGATAAGTTGATCAAAGCATATAGTTTTATACAGACTTGTGGTGAAGTCTGTATTTACAAGAAAGTGAGTGGGAGCACTACAGCATTTCTGATAACTATATGTGAATGACATATTGTTGATCGGAAATAATGTAGAATTATTCTACAAAGCATAAAGGAGTATTTGAAAGGAGTTTTTCAAAGAAAGACCTCAGTGAAGCTGCTTACATGTTGACCATCAAGATCTATAGAGATAGATCAAGACGCTTGATAAAGATTTTCAAAATGGAACAGTCAAAGAAAGAGTTCTTGCCTGTGTTGCAAGGTGTGAAGTTGAGTAAGACTCAAAGCCCGACCACGGCAGAAGATAGAAAGAGAATGAAAATCATTCCCTATGCCTCAGCCATAGGTTCTATAAAGTATGCCATGTTGTGTACCAGATCTATTGTATACCCTACACTGAGTTTGGCAAGGGAGTACAATAGTGATCTAGGAGTAGATCACTGGACAGCGGTCAAACTTATCCTTAGTGGAACAGGGATATGTTTCTCGATTATGGAGGTGACAAAAGGTCCATCGTAAAGGGTTATGTCGATGCAAGTTTTGACACTGATCCAGATGACTTTAAGTCTCAATCTGGATACATATTGAAAGTGGGAGCAATTAGCCGAAGTAGCTCAGTGTAGAGCATTGTAGACATAGGAATTTGCAAAATGCATAACGGATCAGAATGTGAAAGACCCGTTGACTAAGATTCTCTCACAAGCAAAACATGATCACACCTTAGTACTCTTTGGGTGTTAATCACATAGCGATGTGAACTAGATTATTTACTCTAGTAAACCCTTTGGGTGTTGGTCACATGACGATGTGAACTATGGGTGTTTATCACATGGTGATGTGAACTATCGATGTTAATCACATGGTGATGTGATCTAGATTATTGACTCTAGTGCAAGTGGGAGACTGAAGGAAATATGCCCTAGAGGCAATAATAAAGTTATTATTTATTTCCTTATATCATGATAAATGTTTATTATTCATGCTAGAATTGTATTAACCGGAAACATAATACATGTGTGAATACATAGACAAACAGAGTGTCACTAGTATGCCTCTACTTCACTAGCTCGTTAATCAAAGATGGTTATGTTTCCTAGCCATAGACAAAGAGTTGTCATTTGATTAACGGGATCACATCATTAGGAGAATGATGTGATTGACTTGACCCATTCTGTTAGCTTAGCACTTGATCATTTAGTTTGTTGCTATTGCTTTCTTCATGACTTATACATGTTCCTATGACTATGAGATTATGCAACTCCCGTTTACCGGAGGAACACTTTGTGTGCTACCAAACGTCACAACGTAACTGGGTGATTATAAAGGTGCTCTACAGGTGTCTCCAAAGGTACTTGTTGGGTTGGCGTATTTCGAGATTAGGATTTGTCACTCCGATTGTCGGAGAGGTATCTCTGGGCCCACTCGGTAATGCACATCACTATAAGCCTTGCAAGCAATGTAACTAATGAGTTAATTGTAGGATGATGTATTAGGGAACGAGTAAAGAGACTTGCCGGTAACGAGATTGAACTAGGTATTGAGATACCGACGATCGAATCTCAGGCAAGTAACATACCGATGACAAAGGAAACAACGTATGTTGTTATGTAGTTTGACTGATAAAGATCTTCGTAGAATATGTAGGAGCCAATGTGAGCATCCAGGTTCCGCTATTGGTTATTGACCGGAGACGTGTCTCGGTCATGTCATAGTTCTCGAACCCGTAGGGTCCGCACGCTTAAAGTAAGATGACGGTTATATTATGAGTTTATATGTTTTGATATACCAAAGTTAGTTCGGAGTCCCGGATGTGATCATGGACATGACGAGGAGTCTTGAAATGGTCGATACGTAAAGATCGATATATTGGACGACTATGTTTGGACACCGGAAAGGTTTCGGAAGGTTTTGGACATTTGTCGGAGTACCGGGGGTTACCGGAACCCCCGGGGAACTAATGGGCCTTGTTGGGCCTTAGTGGAGAGAGAGAGGGGCCGGCCAGGGCAAGAGGCGCGCCCCTCCCCTTAAGTCTGAATAGGACAAGGAAAGGGGGGCTCCCCCCTTGCCTTTCCCCTCTCTCACTCCTTCCTTCCCCCTCCTTCTTGGACTAGGAAAGGGAGGGGCAAACCTACTTGGAGTAGGTTTCCCCCTCCTAGGGCGCGCCACCCCCTTGGCCGGCCCTCTCCTCCTCCCCCCTTTATATACGGAGGAGGGGGGCACCCCATAGACACAACAATTGATCTCTTGATCTCTTAGCCGTGTGTGGTGCCCCCCTCCACCATAATCCACCTCGATCATATCGTAGCGGTGCTTAGGCGAAGCCCTGCGTCGGTAGAACATCATCATCATCACCACGCCGTCGTGCTGACGAAACTCTCCCTCAACACTCGGCTGGATCGGAGTTTGAGGGACGTCATCGAGTTGAACGTGTGTAGAACTCGGAGCTGCCGTGCGTTCGGTACTTGATTGGTCGGATCGTGAAGACGTACGACTACATCAACCGCGGTGTGCTAACGCTTCCACTTTCGGTCTACGAGGGTACGTGAACACACTCTCCCCTCTCATTGCTATGCATCACCATGATCTTGCGTGTGCGTAGGAATTTTTTTGAAATTACTATGTTCCCCAACAGGGGGGTGATTAGACCCTCAACAAGGAAAAGTAGCAGTTTTTAATTTCTTTAAGTTGAGGTGGAGTTTTAGAACAAGTTTAAACATTCACAATACATTTCAAGCAAGCATGGCAAGAGTATATGAGCATCAGAAAGTAAAGCATACAAATTGCAAGAATGTAAAGGGATGTGATTGGAGTATGCAAACTCAATTGGAGACACAGAGATTTTTGGCGTGGTTCCGATAGGTGGTGCTATCGTACATCCACGTTGATCGAGACTTCAACCCACGAAGGGTAACGGTTGCGCGAGTCCATGGAGGGCTCCACCCACGAAGGGTCCACGAAGAAGCAACCTTGTCTATCCCACCATGGCCATCGCCCACGAAGGACTTGCCTCACTTGGGTTGGTCTTCACGAAGTAGGCGATCTCCTTGCCCTTACAAACTCCTTGGTTCAACTCCACAATCTTGACGGAGGATGCCAAGTGACACCTAACCAATCTAGGACACACCACTCGCCAAAAGGTAATAGATGGTGTGTTGATGATGAAATCCTTGCTCTTGTGCTTCAAATGATAGTCTCCTCAACACTAAACTCTCTCACACAGATTTGGATTTGGTAGAAAGATGATTTGAGTGGAAATCAACTTGGGGAAGGCTAGACATCAAGATTCTTGTGGTTGGAATGGAATATATTGGTCTCAACACATGAGTAGATGGTTCTCTCTCAGAAAATGTATGCTGGAAGTGTAGGCACGTTCTGATGGCTCTCTCCATGAATGGAGGATGGGTGGAGGGGTATATATAGCCTCCACACAAAATCTAGCCGTTACACACAATTTACCAAACTCGCCCAGACCGAATCATGAAACTCGGTCAGACCGATTTAGTTCAAAATGTGAACGTTAGGATTTTCGATGGGACCGATATGATCAACTCGGTGGGACCGATGTGCTAGGGTTAGGGTAAAACCTCAACTCGGTTTGACCGATTACACAAACTCGGTGGGACCGATTTTGGTAATAAGCTAAATAGAGAGTTGGTCAAGCAAACTCGGTGGGACCGATTGCTGAAAGCACAAGTGCTCCCTAGGTGGTTTTGATAATTGATGACAACATATCTCTTGTTGGACTAACATTTCTATCTAGCATGTTTCAGATAAGTTCAACAATGGAGTGGCATGGACTAAAGGTTGTGGGAACTCCTTCAAGATGCTAAGGACAAAGGATTGGCTAAAGCTTCAAGCTCAAGACTCTTCATTTTACATTTTAGTGATTCAAGATCACATTGAGTCCATAGGAAAAGCCAATACTATCAAGGAGGGATGAGGTGTTGCTTAATGAGCCTCTTGCTTCATGTGCTTAATGATATGCTCCAAAATCCTCAGCTACTTTCCCACTTCCACATATGACCTAAACCCAAAGCCAAACTCGGACCTACCGATTATTCCTATCCGGCGCCACCGAGTTTCACCTGTCATAGCCACTGCCAGAAACCCTAATCAGTTCGGTCTCACCGAGATGGGCTTGCAAACTCTCTGTTACCTATTGCAATATTTTCGGTCCCACCGAGATATGCAATCAGCACCACCGAGTTTGCTTGGCCAACTCTCTGTTTCACTTATTACCCAAATTGGTCCCACCGAGTTTGAGTAATCGGTCAAACCGAGTTTTGGATTTACCCTAACCCTAGCACATTGGTCCCACCGAGTTGATCCAGTCGGTCCCACCGAAAATCTCTAACGGTCACTAGGTTTCCTATTTCGGTCTGACCGAGTTTGTTGATTTGGTCCCACCGAGATTGGTAAATCATGTGTAACGGTTGGATTTTGTGTGGAGGCTATATATACCCCTCCACCTCCTCTTCATTCGTAGAGAGAGCCATCAGAACACATACACAATTCCAACTCATATGTTCTGAGAGAGAACCACCTACTCATGTGTTGAGACCAAGATATTCCATTCCTACCATATGAATCTTGATCTCTAGCCTTCCCCAAGTTGCTTTCCACTCAAATCTTCTTTCCACAAAATCCAAATCCTATGAGAGAGAGTTGAGTGTTGGGGAGACTATCATTTGAAGCACAAGAGCAAGGAGTTCATCACCTACACACCATTTGTTACTTCTTGGAGAGTGGTGTCTCCTAGATTGGCTAGGTGTTACTTGGGAGCCTCCGACAAGATTGTGGAGTTGAACCAAGGAGTTTGTAAGGGCAAGGAGATCGCCTACTTCGTGAAGATCTACCGCTAGTGAGGCAAGTCCTTCGTGGGCGATGGCCATGGTGGGATAGACAAGGTTGCTTCTTCGTGGACCCTTCGTGGGTGGTTGCTTCTTCGTGGACCCTTCGTGGGTGGAGCCCTCCGTGGACTCGCGCAACCATTACCCTTCGTGGGTGGAGCCCTCCGTGGACTCGCGCAACCGTTACCCTTCGTGGGTTGAAGTCTCCATCAATGTGGATGTAGGATAGCACCACCTATCCGAACCACGGGAAAAACATCCGTGTCTCCAATTGCGTTTGAATTCTCCAAACCCTTCCCCTTACATTCTTGCAAGTTGCATGCTTTACATTCCGCTGCTCATATACTGTTTGCATGCTTGCTTGATATGTATTGTGTATGTTGAAATTGTGCCTAAAACTCCACTCAAACCAAAAAGGCCTAAAAATTGCAACTTTAGCACTAAGTGTCTAATCACCCCCCCTCTAGACACATCTACTTCTAGATCCTACAATTGCATATCTCGGTAAGACCTAAATTATCGCAACAGGTAACAGAGAGTTTGCAAGCTCATCTCGGTGAGATCGAGATCCCATTGGTGAGACCGAACTGATTAGCGTTTCTGGCAGTGGCTATGTCAAGTGAACTCGGTGGCGCCGGATAGATCAATTCGGTGGGCCGAGTTTGACTTTTGGTTTAGGACATATGTGGAAATGAGAAAGTGGTTGAAGGCTTTTGGAGCATATCACTAAGCATTTTGAGCAAGCAAGCCATTAAGCAACACCCCATCCCCTTTTAATAGTATTGACTTTTCTATGGACTCAATGTGATCTTGGATCACTAAAATGAAAATGTAAAGTCTTGAGCTTGAGCCAATCTTTGTCCTTAGCATGTTGAAGGGGTTCCACATCCTCTTGTCCAAGCCACTCCATTGTTGAACTTATCTGAAATATACTAGATGAAAATATTAGTCCAACAAAAGATATGTTGACATTAATTACCAAAATTACCCAGGGAGCATTTGTGCTTTCATAATGGTCATGAGACAAGAATTTGGGAGGACAATTGGATACCGAGAGACGAGATGCTCCGGCCTTACGGGTGTATCACTCCAAACCCGCTAGAGATCATTTTTGAGCTCATTGATCCAACATCCGCGTCCTGGGATATGCAGTGAGTCAACGATGTGTTCATGCTTATGGACGCCAAGGTAATCCTTGGGATTCCCCTATGCATGCGCAACATACAAGATATTTTGGCTCAGAATTTCAAAAAGCATGGGAACTTCTCTATCAAATCAGTGTATAACATGTTGGTCGACACCAAACACAGGAGAGAAGCCTTGATGCCGCAACCACATGGCTTCTCTCATCCTGCAGTGGCAGCTCGCGATATGGCACAAGTGACCTGGAAAACGAAGCGTGACTCACAGACGACTCGTAGACGACAACATCATATCTTTCGGCTGCTTATTTTGGAGTTTGTGGTGCTTCGGCCGCGTTAGGGTTGGGGATTTGAATCCCTAGGGTTCCACCGCCACGGGCACGGGAAGAAACAAAGAAGGGGGAGAATGGGGAAAAGTAAACACATTTGCCAAGTCAACACCTAGTCAGATGCGCCAAATCATAGACCACCAGGCAAAATAGTTTTTGATGCGACACTAAACCACTCAGGGTTTGATTAAAATGGTTTTGACATTTTCAGGGTGTAAATCATACCAAATTCTTGTTTTGGAGGTTATGGAGACATTGAGTGGGATCTGAGGGTGAAAACTACTTCTTTCTTTACATCGCCTCGGTACCAAAACTTGTTTAGACCGGCTCGGCCCAATAAATATTTTTCTACTGCTTTTTTGTTCCGTTGGATGGCTTTCTTCTACATGTTATAGGCAACCTTCCTACTCAATGAAGCGCCTAGCAGTCACACGAGCGTATGGGCCAGCCAGTGCACGGGAGGCCATTGCCTCATTTTTGTTTTTTCATGTTTTTATTTTTTACTTAGTTTATACTTCCAATTTTCTAAATAAACATATTACGAAAATTCTTTTCACAAAACATTTCAAAAAATATATTAATCAGGCATGTGGAAAATGTTAAATGTACACAGAAAATGTTTCTCATGTATACGAAAAATGTATACAAAAGATATATAACGTGTCTGGAAAAAGTCGATAATGTATTTAAAAATGTTAATATAAGCATTTGAAAATATGTTTAACAAGTATTTGAAAAATGTTAATCAAGGATTTGAAAAATGTTAAATGTGTATAAAACTGTTCACCATTTTTTTAAAATAATCCTGTATCTGAAAAAATGATAATCAAGCATTTGAAATTTTTTATTTTTATAAAAATATTGACCATGTATTCCAAAAATGTTAATATAGTATTTGAAAAATGTAAATCAAGAATTTGAAAAAATGTTAAATGTGTAGCGAAAAAATGTTTACCATGTATTGAATTTTCTTTTTTAATCTTGGAGAAAATGTCAATCAAGGATATGAAAAAAGACTGTAAAATGTGTATCGAAAAAATGTTGACCACGTATAGAAAAAATGTTAATCTAGTATTTGAAAAATAATAACCAAGGATTCAAAAATGGTAAGTGTGTATAGGAAAAAATGTTGACCATGTATTAAATAAATATTAATTTTGTATTTGAAAACTATTGAAAGTGTATTAAAAACATGTACTACATGTGTACCAAAAATGTACATAAAAAACAATGTAAATATGAGAGAAAACAAAAGGAAACAAATGAAAAAACAAAAACAAAACAAAGAAAAATGATGAAAAAGGAAATAAAATAAAATAAAGCCTTTGCGCATGTTCTAACCAGTCTATTTCTTTTAAGTATGCACGAATGGGCCGGCCCTTAACTGTAGACACTTCAGGCGAGAACGATGGAACAATAGAGAGCAACTAGTTGATGAGCGCTCCTTCGAGAGCCCCCCAACGATCGCTTGGGGGTGGACTGAGAGCGCATCACTTGACGCGCTCTTAGCTGCCACCATGTGTCGTGCTCTGACCACTCCCTCCAGATTTGTTTTTTTCTAATACATGTTGAAGTTTTTAAATAGACGTCAAACTGTTTTTTAACACACGATGGACGTTTGGTGAATACACGATGAACATTCTTTTTAGTCGTGAACACTGTTTTGAATTACATGAAGATTTTTTAAATACACCGTGAACACCCTTTTAATATACTCTTTTTTGTGTGTAAAATAACAGTTGACCATATGTAGGATATTAGTAAAATACGGACCACCTTTATGAAGACGCGTGATCTTTTTTTATTTTTGAAAAAGAAATACATGACTAAATTTTTGAGACATGCAACACCTTTACATAAAATACACAAACATTTAACAGAAATTAGCTTTTCATGCGTCTTTCATTTGAAAGAAAATAGGGTCTCATATGCCCGCTCTGTACCAAAATATAAGACGTTTTTTCGGTTTCGCATAGGGCATGAAGAACGTCTGTATTTTGTTGTGGAGGGAGCATCTCTTGAATATACATGAACATATGAGGTTTAAGAGAAAGAATTGAGTGAACAAAATGAAGGCAGCGAAAAAGAAGAAGGGGAAGAAGCGAACGGGACGAAGCTGGGCGTACGCGCTGCGGTGAGCACGTACGCGGCAGTCAGCCACAGTCCTGGTGAGTGACGCCCCTGCATCTTCACCTGTTTGACCCGTACGTACGGGTGCTCCCACAGAGGCGGCCCCTACCCACCATTGGCCTCCACTGCACCTGCTCTGCTCTGCTCTGCTCTGTTTTTGCGTAGCCAAGCCACCACCTACTCCCGTTGGAGCGCAAAACAAAAACATTCCCTCCCACCCCTCCCTGCTCCTCCCGCTCTCGCTCTATAAATATACTGCTCTGCTCCTAGCTACTACCACTAGCGTTAGCACCGTAGCACCACCTCAGCTTGAAGGTCGCAAGCAGAGCAGACACTCCGCCCGTCGCTGACCGCACCGCTGCGATGAAGGTAATCTGATCGATCGACGACGCCATTGATCTATGCATCTGTGGCAGCCTGTCTACATCTCTTCCCGCGTTTTGCTTCTCTTATTAGCATGCCGCTCATGTGTTTATACCATGCAGAAGGTGCGGGCGAGGCCGCGGCGGATCCCGGCGTTCGGCGAGTGGAACTACTACGACGACGGCGGGTACGGGTACGGCGACGGCGCCGGCGACTGGCCGGCCACCCAGTGCTTGGACTCCGCCAGGCAGGCCGGCCTGTTCGTCTCGTTGCCGGCTTCACCGAAGCCACTCAAGAAGGTGAGTAGTGCATGGAGTCTTGCTCGGCAAAAGCCGGATTCTTGCCTTAACGAGTTTTGCTACTGATTTTGTAAACAACAGACGAGTCTTGCTGATTGCATCATATACGTAGATTACTACTACTCCCTCCCTTCCATAATATAGTGCCTATAGATTTTTTGAGAAGTCACACTTTACAAACTTTGACCAAGTTTGTATAGAAAAAGACTTATATCTACAATTCCAAAAATATATAATGTGAAACTACATCTTATGATGAATCTAGTGATATATGTTACGCACCACTGGCGGAGCTAGGCAAGATGCGTTGAGGGGGCCAAACAGGAAATAAGGGTGTTTGCAAGGGGCAGAAGACAATATTTTTCTTAATTTAATCTTTCCTAAAAAATTCCCCACGTAGTTTTACCAAGGCTGGGGGGCCCACGGCACCTGCAGGAACCAACGTAGCTCCGCCACTGTTACGCACTCTAGATGTAAATGTTTTTCTCCACAAACTTGGTCGAAGTTTATGAGGTTTGACTTTTCAAAAAAATCTATAGGCACTACATTATGAAACGGAGGAAGTACTAAATGAGTATTGTACACGTTTAGAACAAACTATTTTACTACTAGTAGAAAAGTTCGGAGCATCGTAGAAACGAAGAAACACCATCGTTTGCGGCAGCCACTCTAGTCTAGCAAAAGGACCAGCAAAAACATGTAGTACGAAATACAGTCACGAGTCATGACGTCCAATAATAAGTTTTTCACTGTCCCGGTGTCGCAGTAAAAATGTCGTTGTCCTGAAAAAAAACAGATGGTCGCAGTGAAAACGCTGTTACTTTTTGCTGTAACCTCTGTGCTCATTATCACTAGGTGGTAAAGTGGGGTGACAGCGGCACGCTGGAGGTGGACGGGGAGCAGAGGCAGAGGCAGAGGCAGAAGGTGGTGGTGGGGCTGCGCGAAGAGCACGGGCCGAGGAAGCAGCAGCAGGGGAAGCCCATAGAAATTTACCTGAAAGTGTCTGACGCCGCCGACGCCCACCTCGCCGCGAGCTGCACCAAAACCCTCAGGGCGAGGGTGGTCAAAGCCGTGGACGAGGACCTCTACGTGATCCCGCCGGAGATGCTCTGCCACAACAACCCACGCGTAAGTCACCGACCCGTGGCCCCCCACGAAACCTGGAGGACCTTTCGTGTTTACTGCTTAAAATTATGGTCTTATCTCACTGACAGAGGAATCATGTAGTCCACTACTCGTTCACTGTTTAGCTACAGTCTTATCTTACTGACGAGTGTTTATTGGCTCCTACGGCTGCAGTAGAAGAGGCTGACACAAGTGTTTAATGAGGGTCTTACTGACGGGTGTGTTTATTCCTTGGTGCAGAAGAGGCTGACGAAAAGGCTGTGGATCGGGTGTCTCGGCTGCGTCTCCGCCTAGGGATCACAAACCATCCGGCCTTGGTGTGCGTGCGTGTGGAGAAAGAGGAGCGGAAAGCCATGGGCCATGCATGATGCTGTCACGCCATGTCAAACATCCTCTCTCTCTCTCTCTCTCTCTCTGCTGTAGTCGTAGCATTATGCGTTTCATTAGGATGGATGGACGGATGGATGGACGGAGGGACGGCGACGCCGACGTGATGCGCCCACTCGAGTGCTGCTTTCTCCCTTCCGTTGCGTGCATCTTTCCCGATGGGCTTGCCGCTACTCGATGTGTCCATGTAGTTGGGAGACTTGTTCCGTGCCTGTGGAGCATGCATGAAAAGGAAGGAAGGAAGAAAGCAGGAGCCATGGCGGTGGTCTCTTGTTCTCTACGACTCCATTGGGACCCCTTTCAAGTTTATCCATTACTACGTATACTCTTTGCATGTCTCGTGCTAGCTTATTACGAAGTACGGAAGTAGGGTGTGATTGCGCGCTGATTCTTTCCGGAATTGCTGATTGATCACAACATCGCTTCCTCATTTTGCAAAATCGTCTAGCGTGGGGATTCAGGCCGACGACGTCGCTTGTCGCTAAGCTTTCACAGAGCCAATAACATACCCCCGCTAGTGTGAAAACGCTCTTGTATTATGAGACGGAGAGAATACTAATCTTCATTACTTTAATATAATAGTGCTAGGTCTAGTTATATTTTTACATACGTCCATCTACATCCCTATACGTGTGTTTGCAACGAAGCGCAGTTTCAACTAAATGAAGTTGGAGTGAGCCAACATGTGGTATGATGGTTAAATGGACACTGATATTCCTAGCCCATCAGGGTTCAAGTCTTGGTGCTTGCATTGTTTCTGCATTTATTTCAGAATTTTCGACGATGCGTTTTCAATGAGAGTAGATGTCTCTGAAAGGTGCTCATAGGGGTGAGTGTATGAGCATTTGCGTTTGTACTGTATTAAGAAAAAGAAGTTGGAGATGACAACCTTCACACATTTTGCCTCTTCAAGGCCAAATCTATAAAAAAAATCCAAAAATTGCATATAGATATTTTATGTGGAAATATAGATATTTGTTAGTAATTTACTCTTAAAATAATACTATGACGGTCTGAGTGGGGAACTTAAACTGCCGCACTCTCGAAATCATTTTTACCAAGGTCACAAATGATCTTTTATTTTGGACGCCAATAGCCAGGGAATATTCGTTCTGAGGGGTGTCATTTACGAACGTTTTTTGTGATATTTTCCTCAAAGGTGTATGGCAATTTCTTCAAAACAGCATAGCAGATTTTGAAAAATAAAATAAAATAAGGCAACAACGGGCAGAAATTGCCATATGCTACCATCTAAAAATGCCATAAAAAATGTTTAGTTGTCACCCCTCTCCCAGGGAACGTTCCCCAGTTAGTATTTCCATTTATTTTATAAAAATTACATGAGTAAGTTTCTGGAAAATATCTATTTTGCAAAAAAAATGATGGGTAGAAATATGTTTTTTTCCTAAGTTTTGTGAATCAGTCACATGTATATTGAGATGGTGAATCAGTCACCTGTATATTGATTTCAATGAAGTTGTTGTTTTTGTGTTCATGATGAAACAATACACCACTTATTTTTTGATTGCCCTCTCCCGAAGTTACTTTGGCGGTCTGTTCATGTAGCCTTTAATATTATTCCTCCAAATAGCATTGAAACGTTGTTTGGAACGTGGCTAAATGGGGTGAATACTCATATTGCGTCTAATATTCGGATTGAAATATGCGCACTTCTTTGAGCTATATGAAACTGCAGGAATGATATGATTTTTAACAGGAAACCCGTAGTTACTTTCTTGCAGGTTATATTCAAGGCTACGGTATGGATCCGTACGTGGTCATTACTCACTACTACGGCCTCCAGGGAGCAGCTGGCTACTAGGTGCAACCGATGAGAGATGGCAGCATGGGTTTTTTCAACCGGTTTGGATGGCGGTCGCTGCATAGGATAGGTCCTTAGTTTTTCTCCATCCAGCCGGATACGACTTTGAGCTTTGTACTCTTCTTTTATTTGCTCTTTTTTGCGAGCTAGATGTACTCTGCAGACCATACTTTGTTTGTTCCGTATTTTTTAATAAAGTGGCCGCATGCATCTCTCCGATTCAGAGGCCGGGGATGTTCTCCTTTAAAAAAATCGTGTACCTAGGTTCTAAAACTCTGATGTACATTGCATTGCTTCCATAAGTCAGATTTGGGCGTTGAAACTTGAAAGATCCCGCACTGACACATCCCTGATGTGTATGAAATTCGGAAGGTGTGATGAATAGTCAAAAAACGATGACATCATGACATGCCCGGGAGGTGACTACTTGAGTGATGCATGAAATTTGGGAAGCTCTGACTGAATAGCAAGAGAATGATGGCGCGCCCAAGGTGTGCCATTTATGCGGTGGCTACTTGAGTGGTGTCTTCTTTCAGATGCATCCTTTTGATCTTTCCCGATGTATGAAATTACGGTGCGTGACTGACTGACTGATTGACCGGGGAAAGGCAATGAGTAGTACTGAACCTAATTAGTATCTGGTTTTGGTGGGTGCCACTAATTATCATCCAATCTCTTGGAGTATTTAGCAGCTTGACCCGACACTCATTGCGCGATTATCCCTTTCAACGGGCTTAATTATTGCTGAATCACAACGACACTGCACTACCGTTTGGATTTTTTTGCTTGGTACAGAAAGTAAACCTGAACTTGTAAAACCAACAAGAACTTTTTTGCAATGTGGATGAACATGAAGCACGAAAATATTGTGGTCACCTCAGGGTGCAACTTTTCTCCGGCAGCTCTCCGTAGAAGAAGCGCTGTTGGTCTGGTCTGCGGCAGCGCCATGTTCAAAACAGATCATCGCCTTCACAGTGCCATTTGTCCATGCTGCCGGCCTGTGTGTCTTGAGGTTTCTACGGTCTAGGGTGCAGCAATCATGAGAGCGTGTGCGGCGTACGCCCAAGCCCGGTGCCAAGAGTGAGCTTGGCGTGCTGGACTCTTCTTAGCCTAAACGCTGCAGTGAGAGGCTAGCTAGAACATTGTACTAGGATCGACATAAATCTGAACGATTGGCTGCAGCAGGTCAGGACAGGTTCTATAGGGATAACAGTTGGTTTTGCACGGGCAAAAGACATCTTGTCCAGGTCAGATCAGAGTGGTGTAAGATTATTGGATGACCAATGTAAACACTAGGAAGACTATCCATGCGTTATGACATGAGTCCTTCATAGACACATTTTCTTTTAACAAAACATTTGTACCTTTTTCTTGCATGGTCAAAACATTTGTACTCGAGCAATCTGTTAGGCACATCCCAGCCCCAGGGTTCTAATGGAAACGTATTAGTTGTGGGCCCATTTGCAAAAGAGGAAGAAAATATGTCATATGTACCTCGGTTTAGTCTCTTTCTTGCGGAAAATACCTCGGTTTAGTGATAAGAATATGAATTTTAATTACTATTCCCTCTATAAACAAATATAAAAGCGTTTAGATCACTAAAGAGTACCAAGCAAATAAGGGCTCGAGCTGCTGACCAGGTGAAGACAAGCTTGTATACTGTTAATTTTAGCCTAGGATTGGCCACCCTCCGTACCTGTTAATTTTAGTTTTCCACAGTGGGAGTTTTTTTATCAACTTCATACTGTGTTTGGGTGTTGCTCAGCATCGGCCGGACGATTCTAGCCTAGGATTGGCCACCCTCCGAACCGTACGATCCATACGCGGACAATAGTATGATCGATCGCTCAACTCCACCCCTCTCGCCCCGGCAACACATTCCTTCATCTCACGCCTCTCTTCCCATCATGCGCATTGCGCCCCTCCCCTGAAACGCCGACCGCACTTGGAGCGCGGCAACCGCTCTCGACAGCATCCCTGCAAAAGCGCCCGTCCGCTCTTAGTGGCACCGCCTCGCACACGGCGTCGCCATTCGAAGCACCAACAGTCGTCGCTCACAGCATGTCGTCATACTAGCCACAACTTTGGGCTTCTGGACATAGTTTTTTTCTTTGCGAGAACAAGCCTTTCATTTCTTAACCATCGGGCATGCGATCGGTCTGGTACACAACATTAAGTTCATCAGGTCCGGACCGTAACTACACGACAATACATATGCTTTGAAGCCCTAACTGAGCGAGGCGATGCGCCACGCATGTCGTCGATCAATGGATCTTTTTTTTTGAATCAACGATCAATGGATCATGGAGATGACATGATGATTATCTTGCAGGAGTAGGAGTTTAATCTCCTCAATAATCTCCAGACATAGTTGCATGTTGAGAGAATTAGAGTAATGAAGATCAAGTATTTAGGTATATAAAGATAAGTGCATTTCCATGCCTGATTTGTTGGTCTATGATTCACCGCTACATCTATTAAGCTTCATTAACAACTTTAACTACATCCCTTAACATGTGGGTGATATGTACCTCAAAATTTGTCATCTAAATTTAGACTTAATGTACTTAGGCTCTGTTCGATAGTCCGCCGGCTCCAACAAATACGAGGATCTGCGGAGCGGGTGTTTCCCCACTCCTTTATTTTGAGCTGAAGCTACCCCCACTCCTGGAGTGGAGTTCTGGAGTGGTGAGACTCCGAACAGGCCCTTAATAGTTGAAGAGTTGTCTAATTTCTCAAAACTGTATCACCATTTAAATGGTAGTACACTCCTACGTTGGATCAACGGTAAAGAAAATAGGTATCTTCGGCCTCGATCTTTGAAACCTACAATGGGCCTTTTAATTACTGGACTTCCCCGGTACGGCTGACCGAGACCTCCTCCTGTTCGACGCCTGTGGACGTCGAACAACGCCGGGGCTATATCTCTCTTATGGCGAGATATACCCTTGCCTTGCCTAAAGCTTCCTCGGATCACTACAATACAAGGTCGACCTAGTACTGTAGTGTTGTGCATGTTTTTCACTCTGTTGCGCTGTTTTCCTTTTTTTTTTGTTCTTTGACTTTTCTTTCAGTTTTCTTTGGGTTTCGTTGTCTATTTTTAGTTTTTTGTTTATTTTCTTATTTTCTTTGCCTTTTTGTTTCTTCACGGGTTACTTTGAGTATTTTGTTTTTACTTTAGTTTTTAGCCAATTTTCTTTGTTTTATTGCTGGTTTTTCTTTTCTTTTCCTTTTCCTATTTTATTATGTTTTTCTCAATTTTGGTTAGTGTATTTTTTTTCTTTTCTTTCCTACTTTCTTTGATTTTCTTTGTTTATTTCTTGGTTTTCATCAGTTTCCTTTTTTGCATAGTTTCTTTCTCGGGTTTCATTGCTTCCATTCTTTGCATCGGGTTTCTTCGGTTTTCATTTTCATTTTTGGTTTTCACTGTTTTTATTCGGTTACTTTCTTTTTATTTTCTTTCATTTTCGTAGGTTTATTTACAAAGAACATATACCTACATGTTTCTGTGCGCATTCTACATTTTTCGTATATATCATAAACATATTTTAGGTACATGTTAACATTATTGAAATACATATTAACATTTTTCAAAACCGGGTATTTTATATGACTAATATTTTTCGTACACATTGTACATTTATAGTATACATCAAACAAATTTTTACATATGCATTTCACATTTTGCAAATACAAGATTAATTTTTTATTAATATATGGACATTTTTTTCATACACAGTGTACAAGTTTGTATACTCCAGGAACATTTTTAACGCATTTATAATTTGTGAAAACAACAAACATGTTTTCACAGACAATGTACATTTTTTTATACTCGAGGAACATTTTTAATACGCATTTAGAATTTTACAAAACATGATTGGTTTTTTTATACATACAGTATTTGTTTAGTATATATTTTCGTATACATGACAAACATTTTTTTACACATTTAAAATTTTCCAAATGCTTTAATAACATTATCAAAACGTTGGTTAATTTTTTTCAAATGCCTGATTAATTTTCTAAAATACATGATTAACATTTTCATACACATTGTATATATGTTGTATACGATTTCTGTATACACGTGAATAATTTTCTCTATACATATTTAACATTTTCTAAACACATGATCAACATTTTTCCATACACATTCTGTCATTTTGTTGTTTCTTATATATTTTTTGTATACGTGAAAAACATTTTTATATGTACATTTAAAAGTTTTCAGCTAACTTTTGAACATTGTTTCAAAATCTTTGTTTAAAAAAAATGTGATCAACCTTTTTAATACACATTGTATATTTTTTGTATATGTAAGAAGCATCTTCTCTATACACATTTAACATTTTTCAAATGCTTGGTTAACATTTTTAACAAATGCTTTATGTAAAGTATTTTTTAAATATATATTTAGAATATTTGGACGTTTAAACACAAATAGAAATGAAATAGAAAACAAAGAAGTAAAGAAACGGGAAAAATGAAGTCGTGGCCTGTGCCTTCCCATGTTCGGCCATTTAGTGAGGCGCCTGACACGAGCACACCATATGTCTGGCTATAAGCGATGCATAGGTGCGCCTGTTGAACGGGAGCAACTACTTGACGAGCGCTCCTTCGGGAGCCTCGCAACGATCAGCGTCACTTGGCCCGCTCTCAGCCGCCCGCCACGTGTCGCGCTCTGGACGCTTTCTATGATTTTTTTTTCATTTTTCGCACGCGATTTTGGCTTTTTAAAAGATTTTTCGGGTTTTTTCGATGTTTCGGGTTTCCACCGGTCTTCCTTAGCTTTTGGATAAGAAATATCCGGAAAAGAAAATTTGTGTAAAAAACACGTTCTTTTATTCCGTGAGATGCACGGTTTTTCTTTCGCAAGAGTCATGGCCGTGCCTCTCGGAAAAGGAAAAAAATGTGTTTTCTGTTTCGGATAAAACATTTTTAATAGAAAAACTTCCAGGTTGCGACAAGTGACGTTCTCACACCCTGGGAAGGTGAGAGTGATCTTTGCAATGAATACTCCTCAATTAGTGATTTCTCTGTTGAACAGTGCAGACGACGCTAAAGAGAACGCCAATGCGCGGGCCCAATTCTTGTAGTGGCCTGTGGCCTCCTACGCTGGGCTATTTAGGGAGGCGCCTGACGAGAACACAACCTACATCTCGCTATAAGGAAGACAAGGGTGCCGACATCGAAGGGTGCATGCGATGCTAGAGAGAGCGCCAATTGGCGGGCCCAATTCTGGCACAAGTTTTTTTCCGGTTAATATTTATTTGGTTCATTTTTTCACTGTGAAAATGTTCCAAATTTCGAAAAATGTTTAGGGTTTCTAAACAAATCATAAATTTTTAAAAAACTTGGTAGCTTCGAACAACTGTTCCAAGAAAATGTTCAGAAGATAAAATGAAAATTTTAGTGTAGAATAAAAATATTTTCCATCTAAATTTTAAATTTTTCACTAGATATTAGAAAATGGTCAACATAAATTAAAAAAATACATAGTGTGTATTGAAGAAATTTTCATCATATATAAAAGAATTATGCACCATGTAATAAACAAATGCTCACCACGTTTTAAAAAAAATATCCAAATATATTTTTGAAATTTGGAATATTTTCTGAAAAATGAAATTTTTTTACAGAATGCATTTATTTTGAAAATTTGTGAAAAAAATTATAAACAAGAACAATTCTTGACATTATGGTTTACTAAAATACGATTATTTTAGGAATTTGGGAGCATTTTTAAAGCAGCATTTTTATATCCAAACATTTTTTAAAATTTCCATACATTTTTGAAAAAGAAAGAAAAAGGAACATGAGAAAGTAAGGACCAAAGAAAAAACACAACACAGAAGCCATGAGAAAGAAATGAAATAAAAAAATAAAAGCTGGAAGGAGAAAAGAAAAATAATTGCAAAAAAAAGAACGAACGCACTACAGAAGAAAAACACAAAAAGAAAACTCTCAGTATTGAACTGTAGACTGGGTTGGCGAAAGTCACACCCGCTAAATGTGTGGCTTCCGCTATCAATAGCTCACAGGAGGTGAATAAAGTCTTCCCGACTGACCTGTTACAAAGCCGGGCCGTCCACTTTCTCTTATTCAGGCCTATAGAAAGTGACCTACATCAAAGCCGGCGTGAAATGAAACTCTGTTTGCTTCCTCAGTTTCAGGATTGCTCCTCCCTTCAGGGCTCCAACGTTGTCTAGTTTCTCAAAATTATATCGCTTGTTAAATGGTTGTACACTCCAATGTTGAAGCAACTACAATAAAAGGGTGTCTTCTCCCTCAATCTTTGAAACATATCACTGGGCTTTTCATGACCGGGCTGCCGAAATGTGAAAACCATCAGTTTGCATCGGAGCTCCTAAGGGACGCATTAAGCGTCAAACAGGGTGTCGACGCCTAGCTTAGCCGCAACTTCGCCGGCCCATTTAACTGGCATTGTGGCATTCAACGCGTTGTAGCTACCCGAACTGTATATTGTAGCGACTTGGCTGTAGCAATCAGTTTTTAGTTGGATCTTTCTATTATATTTTTTCGAAAATATGAATAATTAAAAAAATCGATTACTTCTTGAAAGCGCAGACAACAATTAAAATTCTGGAACATTTTTCCAGAAAACACGAGCATTTTTTTGAAAATTCATGTTTTTTTTAAAACCAGAACATTTTTTTGGAATTTGTTTTAGCAAGGTTTGGAAACAAGTATTTTTAATTCCAAACAATATTTAAAATGAACATATTTTTTGAATTTGTGAACAAATCTAGAACACAGTCAAATTCGATTTGTCCACGGATAGCACTTGCCTAAACGGTTCCTGTCTGTGAACAGAAGTGTTCGCATGATGTGGAATCATCTGCAAGTGTAGTACGACAGGATGGAGAGAGAGAGAGAGACGTGATCAGCCTAGAAGATTTTGGAGAAGCGCATGTCATCGGAGTGTACACTTGTGGTGCATGGGCACCGTGGTGCCCTTTTTTTTGAAAAATATAATAAAATCCATATTTAGAAAAAATCTGTGGAAATTTGTATGTGCATACTATGAATTCATGATTTTTTTTCCACTATGGATCTACGACATTAGTACAGTTCACCTACAGATAACTGACTCCTAGCGAGCTGCAGTATCTATAGCGGTGAAGCAATCATGTGGCCACAACCACATGCATTTCCGTTCCATCCCTTGCTAGTTCGAGGATCCTACTCTAAAAGTCAGTCAAACTCATTCGCTGACTGTCACGACACCGAAGGCTCACACCAAACTTATCAACATCATGCGTCACTCACATGAAGGCAGACATGCACTCCCCCGCATAGGCCTTCCACTTATAGTCACGTACGTACGTTTGTGCTACAACTCTCTTCGTCTCATTATATAAGGGCGTTTTTTGTAGTAATAGCAACGAGACAGTTCGATTCAATGGTCTATGTGACAGATAAGAAATTGATACTCCGGTAGATCCTCTTGAGATTGATGAAGTCGTCATGGACGTCTTCGTCGATGGAGACGTCTCTTTCAGTTGAATGCACATCGCCGAAAGACCTATAATAAATCCAAAAAAATGTGAGCATCATTATCAAATCTAAGACTTAAACTCTAGTGGGCAGAGATACCATTGTCCTACTAACCATCTAACCACGGGGTGCTTTGTGATGGATTGGTCGGTTGAGTAATGAGGCTGCAGCAAGGAGGTTAATTACATGCGTCGCGAGTGTTAGAAAAAGCAAGGAACTGGTGTTGTCAACTTGGTGCCAAATCAAATGAAGTCCACTGCATCCTAGCAAAAATGCTTAGGCTAGTCATAGTGGGAGTAACTTAGATACTAACATAACGCACTTCAAAAAAATTTTGCTTATGTGGCAAGTAGTTAATGAGAGGTAGTAACATAATATGTTACTGTAACATAGTGCTTCCCGATACAAGATGAGTCTATAAGTTGATAAATAAAGCCATCTATGATACTTCCTCCGTCACCGTTTACAAATCCTACACATATACCTAGGTTGTCAATTTTATCACCCTAATATAAACTATATAACACAAAAATTATACTTTTTGAAAATAGAACATCTGAAGTTTATATTGGTATACTTTTTTGTAATATATGACTTGTACTAGGTTAGTCAAATTGACGACCTAGAGGTACGCGCACGTTCTGTAAACTGAGAGAGTACTACTATTATGTTATTTTGCATTATGAAGGTAGTAATTTGTTATATATATATACAACCCTTCTTATCTAGTGGATCGAGTCACTGCCGACACATGCTCGAGCCGATAAGCACGCAGCTGCGCACATCGATCGATGGATCGTTATTTTACTACTGCCGCCATGGCGCGCAACGGTACGAATCGTGGCCGTGGTGGATCGATCTGACCTGGGCAGTGGGCAGTGGGGCGGCAGGTGTGCTTGCGAGGTGAGTACGTACATATCTCCGCGCCGGCAAATGTACCGTCCAGGCGTCTGGTCACCAGCGGAGTTCCTTTTCCGGGCGTGTACGTTGGTGGCTCCAGGCGCCTACGACCCTACGCACGTAGTGGCACCGCCGTGCTTCGCCTCGTCGCCGGCAGTCGATCGATGGATGCCATGCCATTATGTATTATACGGCAATACAGCTGTACAAGAGTTATTATTAGGGTCGTCGCGGCCTCCTGTCCGTCACGTTTTGGAGCGCGCCCGCCGGTGACAGCAGTCGAGCGCTGAGCGCTCAGGAGCTAGGACCACGGGCGGCGGTCGTCGTCGTCCCAGCAGCTAGCCGGGGAGTGGGGACGAAACGTCGAGACGGGCGGAGGAGCACGCACGGGAAGGAGATTCGATCGGATTTCCGCGTGCATCTTCCCGGCTGTAGACCACGTCGCCGTCCACTCTCGGGGCTTCTCTCCGTCCATCAGCGGGTGCCAGTGGTGGCGGAGAGTGCAAGCACCGGCAGGGGCGCATGCTGTGGCAGCTGCCCTGATTTGCAAGCTGGACCCACGGCACGGGGAGACACTCGACGGACAGAGGAGCGCGCACGAGTGTTGGTGAGCCGGCAGTCGACAGGCACGTGAGCCTGCAGCTGAGCGCGCGCGGGGACGAAGGATTTCGATCTCGGCGTCGCGTCTGCTAGCTACGTGCTCCCACATCGACGGTGACCATGACTGTACAATCTGCGGCCAGGAGATGAGGTAGGCCAAGGGAGAGGAGAAGATTCCTTCCTCTCCGTGTGACAGACTACGCAGTGACTGTAGCACGCATAACACTCATGAGCAGCGCACGCGGGTCACTTTCCTTCTTGATTTCTCGTCTTCTCAAATCTTAAGTTGGCATTCCGATTCCACAACAGTACCAGTATGTCAGCAGCCTTCAGATATCGGAACAACGTATTGCACCGGCCTATCGCGCCATTAAATTTAAACCTGCCGTGCGCCATGTCCGGTCGGCTCGTGTCACGTACATGTATGAATACATGCACATATCGCTCAAAGAGCGGCCACTCTACTTATTTCTTATTTAGGTGTGTATCGTGCACGCAGACGTGTGTGCCTGCGTCGTGAACTCGTGATGGGTACGTGGACGCAAAGATGCTGACTATCAGTGTCCCCTGAGCTGCATGAGCTAGATGTTAACTCCGTTGGGAGTACACAATTCATATCTAGCTCATATACCAAACTAACTCTTGAATTTGAAGGGATAGAGCGAAAAGCTCAAAGGTCGTCTCATGTTTGTAAAAGTAACCCATGTATCAACATCTATGAATAAGAGAAAGAGAAATCCGGTTCCATCTATGTTGATTGTCTCCTACGTATTTCTTCCTTCGTGTGTTTGCAGGATAGTGATGGGAGACATGATCTTCTAGTAATTCCTCATGCCTCCTTCTGCCTCCGGGAAAGGGTATAACAGATCGAGGATCCATAACCACATCATAATATGCCTCCTTCTGCCTCTGAGTAAAGGTATGTCCATGATCTTCACCATTTTGTCATGATTGGATTCGGAGGGTCCAATGGAACTAACATATCAAGAGTAAGAATCAATGCAAAAGGAAGGAGGGAAAAACTGGGTGGATGGCTCCTAAAACCGGGAAATGATGTGTCTACATGGGTCATCCATTACCTAAACCACAGTAAAGGGTTCGGGTGGGGGTGGTTGTGTTGGGGAGAGTTTTGTGGCATTTACAAACTGATTCCCGCAACCAGCGGGAGACAGGATATTCCCGTGGACTCTCTGTTCTCACCGGGAAAAGATCGTAGATAACGGTACTCCTAGTTACACAGTTTTTGTTCTACATCTGGGTGAATCTTAGGGTGTGTACTGTGGTGTTACCTTGTGAATGCCATGTAGGATAAATATTGAGGCGAACGAGAAAAAACTAGGAATAAGGCTTGCCTTCTCTTAGTTAAGAGATGATCTTTTAGCAATAATATCACACCATATGTTCAGGTATATCTAGTTATTAGAGATATGACTCAGAGATTACTCATTGTACATCATGTTTTTATTGCCATTTCTATGTTACATGGCAAGCTTAAGATAAGATTGCATTATCAACCACTCTACAAGCCATTATACATCACAACTTTCAACGAGCACATTTTGCATCACTTTTTTAAAACCATGAATATTTGAAATTTGCTTGAATTTTTCAAATTCACGATCATTTTTAAGATTCACAATTTTATAAAGCTTATGAATAGTTTTCTTGACACTTTCGAAAATTTAGGAACATTATATAATTCGTAAACATTTTTTACTTCACATTTATTTACTAAAATTGAACATTTTTTAAATTTACATACATTATTGGATTTTAATTCTTTTTAAATTAATCAAGAATTTTTAAATTCGCTAAAATAAATATTTTAACTTTTTTATTTGTGAATTTTTCAAGAATAAGTAGAAAAAAACAATTTTATTTTGTTTCTTTGAAACCTGTTGAAAACTATTTTTTAGAATATCGGACCGTCGGTTAACATATCTGGTGCAACGGTGAATTTGGTGCTACCGGTGCGCCGATCTCCATATCTCACTTTATAAATATTTAAAAACTATGCAATTTTGTGAGGTTGTAAGCATGACACATATCTACCATAGTGTAATATTTTAGATTCAAATTTAATGTACATAGTTAGAAACAAAAAAAGACAAATCATGCTGAGAATGGTACCTAATGCAAGCTGGGCCTTGAATTCAGCCCATTTTCTATATCATCGGTGAATTTGTCTTTTTTGTTTCAAATGCTGTGTTTTCAATTTGGATCTCAAATTTTGTAGTATGACAGATTCTTGTCGCTAGTACAACATACTTTTTGTTTCGAATTTTTTGACATTCATAAAATTGGATTTTATTAACTTGGTGCATGGGTTGCACAAGATATTTCCCCATTTCTTCACAGCAATAGCAGCAAGGTTTGCGCCCCCTATATCTCGCCTTCACCGAGTCCACTTTCCAACTCACTGAAGGGGGAGCGAGATGGGCCTGCCCACGCGTGGGGCAGGTCACAGCCTCTTTTTTCTTCTTGCTGTTTTCTGTTATCGTTTTTTGCATTATTTTCATACACTTACAAAAAATACTCTACAAAACCATTTGAAAAATTATGAGTAAGTACTTGAAAAATATTGAACATTCATTCAGAAAATTGTTGAATGTGTATAGAAAAATTGTTGATCACGTATTAAAAATGATGAATTTTTTATTATAGACACAAAAATTTAATTAACCATTTTTAAAAAATTGTTGATTTTTTTAAAAAAAATGTTAAATGTGTTCAGAAAAAAATTGAACATGTACTAAAAATGATGAAAAAAATTTGATCATGTATATCAAAATGTTAATCAAGCATTTTAAAACGTGTTGAACAAGTATTTAAAAAATGTTAATCAAGCATTTGAGAAATGTTCAATGTGTAAAAAAATGTTACAATGTATTAAAAAGATGAGGAAGAAATTTGATCATGTATATAAAAATGTTAATCGACCATTTAAAAATTGTTAAATAAGTTTTAAAAAATGATAATAAAGTGTTTGAAAAATGTTAAATGTGTAAAGAAAAAATGTTTACCATGTATTAGAAAATTGCTAATCTTTTTATTTGAAAACTGTTTATCAAGCATTTATTTTTTTAGAAAAGGGGTATTACCCCGGCCTCTGCATCAGAAAGATGCATACGGCTCATAATTAAAAAACAAAAGCAGTCACAAAAATCTCCAACATCTGAAGGTACGAAAAAAACAAGCTGCTCAAGCGAGCCTAATCAAGAAGCCACAACAGGCTGGCAAATAAAATAGGAGCACTACATGTCTATCATATTACATGACCGCCATCCAAACCGGTTGAAAATACCCCGAGCTACCATCTCCCATCGGGTAGACGCAGTAGCCAAATGCCCCCTGGCCTCCGTCGGAGTGAGTAACGACCACATACAGATCAATGCTGTGGCCCTGAAGATAACCTGCAAAAAGTGAAAGTTCGTTTTTCTGTTAAAAACCAAATCATTTCTGCAGTTCGATACTGCCCATAACAAGGCACACACTCCGACACGAATGTGTCTTGCTACATCCAAGTTAACCCCCATCAAGCCATGTTCCAAATAACATATTGATAGAGGTAGGTGGAGTAATATTAAAAGCAATATGAATTGAACGCCAAAGAATCTTAGCCAGCGAACAATCTAGAAAGAGGTGCCTTATAGTTTCGTTACAATCACAAAAGCTACACCTAGCAGAACCCATCCAATTGCGTTTTGCCAGGTTGTCTTTTGTCAAAATGACTTATTTATGCACAAACCACATAAACACTTTGATTCGCAAAGGTACCTTAACTTTCCAGACGTGCTTCGAGCAAGGAATGACACTAGTGTTTATGACATCCAGATACATGGATTTGATCGAGAACCTGCCGCCTAGTCAGTTTCCAAAACAATCTATCTGGCTGCTGAGATAGCTGGACATCCATCAACCTTCGTACAAGATGAAGACATGCCTCCCAACGATGGCCTACTAGCGTCCTCCGGAAGCTAATATTGAGAGGCGTGGATTGTAAGACAGTTGCAACATAGGCTTCTCGACGTTGAACAATGTTATATAAGTAGGATATTGAAGTGCCAGAGGCGTCTCCCCAAGCCACGTATCCTCCCAGAACCTCGTGTTAGCCCCATCACCGACTAAGTTTTTTGCCCTGTTAAAGAAGAGGGGCTTGACTCTCATCAACCCTTTCCAAAACGGAGAATCAGTTGGGCGCACAGTCACCTGAGCCAAAGTTTTAGCCTGAAGATACTTATTTCGCAGAATCTGAGCCCATGTGGCCTCTATCTCGGACGAGAGTTTAAGTAGCCACTTGCTAAGGAGACATCTATTCTTGATCTCTAGATTTTCAATGCCTAGACCGCCTTGGTCCTTCGGCCTACAGATGATATCCCATTTTGCAAGCCTATACTTTCATTTCAACTCATCATTCTGCCAAAAGAAACGAGATCGATAAAATTCTAACCTCTTCCTGACCCCCACCGGGACCTCAAAAAAGGATAAAAGAAACATGGGCATACTGGTTAAGACCGAATTAATCAGAATTAATCGACCTCCATATGACATGAGCTTCCCTTTCCAACAGCTCAGTTTCTTTTCAAAACGATCCTCGATGCACTTCCACTCCTTGTTCGTCAGCTTACGATGGTGAATGGGTATACCTAGGTATGTAAATGGTAGCGAACCCAACTCACATCCGAACAATTGCTTATACGCCTCCTGGTCCTCATTAGCTCTTCCAAAGCAAAACAGTTCGCTCTTATGGAAGTTAATCTTGAGTCTAGACAATTGTTCAAATAAGCACAACACAAGCTTCATGTTCCTTGCTTTCGCCAAGTCATGCTCCATAAAGATGATAGTATCATCGGCATACTGCAGAATGGATATACCACCATCAACTAGGTGCGGAACCAAGCCCGAAACCTGCCCCGCATCCTTAGCCCGACCTATTAAAATGGATAACATATCAACCACTATGTTAAATAGAATCGGTGACATGGGATCTCCTTGCCTTAGTCCTTTGTGTGTCTGGAAATAGTGACCTATATCATCATTCACTTTAATCCCTACACTCCCTTTTTGCGTAAAGGACTCAATCTGGTCTAGCCAGGCCTTGTCAAATCCTTTCATACGCAACGCCTGTTGAAGGAAAGGCCATTTAACTTTATCGTATGCTTTTTCAAAATCCACTTTAAAAACCACACCATCTAGTTTTTTTGAGTGAATCTCATGGATGGAGCGTTTCATGCAAGACGACCACCCCTTCAAGGATATTTCTGTCTGGCATGAAAGCGGTCTGGGACGGTTGCACAACTGAATGCGCAATCTGCGTGGGTCTGTTCGTCCCAACCTTGGTGAAAATTTTGAAACTGACATTAAGCAAACAGATAGGCCTGAACTGCTCAATGCGAATAGCCTCTGTCTTCTTAGGAAGAAGAGTTATCGTTCCAAAATTGAGCTTGAACAAATGAAGCTGACCATTGAACAAATCATGAAACATCGGCAACAGGTCACCCTTAATAAAATGCCAGCACTTTTTGTAGAACTCCGCCGGAAACCCATCTGGTCCTGGCGCTTTATTGTTCTTCATTTGTGAAATGGCCTCAAACACCTCTTTCTCCGTAAAAGGAGCAGTCAAAATCTCATTCTCTTCCGTCTCAAGTTGGGGAACATCCTCAACTCTTGACTCATCCAGGGACACAAAACTCTCTTCCGGAGATCCAAACAACTGCTTATAAACAAATGTTAAAATGTATAAAAAATATTGACCAAGTATTTAAAAATTATTAATCTTGTATTTTAAAAATGTAAAAAATGTTTATAGAAAAATGTTAACCATGTATTACAAAGATGTTTAATTTGTATTGGAAAAATGTTAGACGTGTGTTAGAAAAATGTTGTTGGCATTGTAAAATAATAATTGTAAGAACGAAGAAAACCAAAAAAATAATTAAACTAAATAAAAGAAACATGAAATTAAAAAAACAAAGAAATAAAATAAAAAGAAAGAATGAAAAAATGGAGAAAAAAAGATAATCAAAAGAAAAAGACGTCTCGAATAGCCTCAAGTAGGAGGTGCCCCTACAACTTACTTTGAGGGAGACCTAGGCGGAGTGGGTACTAGCACCCATGATCTACCTGGAGACCAGGGATCGATCCCTGCTTCTCACATTTCCTCTCCTAATTTTAATCGCTACGCGCGGGTGAGTGGCCGAAAACCTTCAGGGAGAGTTCTCTCTCGTCTCGCTTAATGCGAGATATAGACGTTGCGGCAAGGTTTTATCTCTCAAAGCGACATGGAAAAAGAACGAACGATGGAGTTATGGGGGCCGGACCGGGCCGTGTACCCGAGGCTAGGCCTTACATCTGCACAGTTGTGTCGTGCAGTCTTCTCCCTCTTGTATCCCATTTCAGCCCATCAACCACCCTGTTCTAAACCACGAGTCTCTTTTTTTTCAGAACAAACTCACTTTCTCTTCTTAGAAAAAAATTCTCTGTGATTCTCTCTCAAGCTATTGCCCTAGTTTCTCTGACCTATAGTGCCTTCAGTGCTGCAACGGGCAGCATGGAAAACAGTTGCCAGCCGTCAGCTCCCTGGTCTGAACTGATGTAGAGAGGCGGACAATATATATCAACACCCCCTCATTTCTAAGTTTATTCAGTCCTTAGACATGGGATCTATGTAGGCCGCAGAATCATTTTTTAATACTGCATTGGCACTTGGCAGGATGTTGAACTCAAAATCTCTTGACTCAGATATCATATTAAATTCATGCTCTAACCAATTTATGTAAAAGTCCAAATCGAAAAAAAAGACGAACAATATATTTCAACAGTAAGTACTGTTCAGCTACAGAAACTCCTGGCGAGCTGTGGTATCTATTACCCGGTGCAGGGACATATGGGAAATCAACCATGCGGCCACATTTCCGTTCCCCGCATTAAAAATCATCAGATTTATCCGTTGACTGTCACAACACCGAAGGCTCACACCAAACTTATCAACATCATGCGATCACTCATCACGTCAGAGGCCGCCATGCCCATGCACTCCCCCACACAGGCCTTCCTCTAATAGCCACGTACCAATAATTTATTATCCCCTCTGTTGATCTATTGCATAATATAAAAGCGTTTTCTTTTGGATAATATAAAAACGTTATTTACACTAATGTAGCGTCAAAAATACTTCCTCGTAAAGGGAGTAAGTGATAGCCACGAGATAGCTTCGCGTGACAAACAAGAAATTGATACTAGTCTGGTCGAATCAAACGTGACAGGGCCATGCTCAGTTGTTTACTCCGCTGCCAGCTACAAAAATATACTCCATCCATTTGAAAAAATTTGTCCCTTAAATGATTGTTTTTAGCATCAAGTTACTGTTAGATACATCCGTTTGAGAAATAAGTTTGAAACAAGTTTTTGCGGACGGAGAAAGTATATTCAGGCGGGTCGTCAAGCATGGGGAGGCGGTCTTGGGCCGGCCCGTTGAATCTCCTCCTAAACAGCTAACGTATTACCGTGTCTCAAAAAAAGGCTAATGGCTAATGTTATTACTGGCGATCGCCTATAGAGAAAATTGCGCGCGACGATCAGCAGAGGTTGAGATTGTTAGGCTTTTTAATTCTTAGGTCTTAGACTATTCATAGTGGAAGTAACATAAGAGGTAACATCACACTTATCTAGACAGAAGAAATAATGTGACATGTAATTAGTGAAGAAAGAGAGGCATATGATAATATGGCTAATTACTGTAACATCACATATATCAAGAAAAGATGAGGTTATAACCTAATAAATAAAGTGATACATGACACCGTTGAGGTAGTAACATAGACTAGTAACATATACATGTTACTACTCTAAGTTACTCCCTAATGTGACTAGTCTTATATGCAGATTGAAATGTTTAACTTATTAATATTAATCAAGGCCTGCTATTGCCATCAGTTGGATGAGTTGGGGTGGCTGAGATCTTGGAATCTTATGGCCAAAGCCGAAAGCTCTTGTCTGTCCATTGTCCTCTTTGGCCCTTGGCGGCGGCGTGTAGAACACACGGCCACCACCAATTATGTAAGTGCATCGATCACATCAGCTCCAATATTTATCCTTGCAAAGTTAATGGAGGGCAAACGCGCATGGACGGTATATACATTGTATCTGCCCATTACAGAGTGGTGCATGTACGCCTATGCATAAGTATATTATAAATAGAGCAGTACTCCCTCTATGAAGAAATATACTAAGATTTTTTAATCATTTAGAGCATCTACAAACCTAACTCAGCAAATCCGGCCCCTCAAACGTCCGCGGACGCGTCTGCGGGCATTGACCGGACACTCTCTATATCCGCGTCTTCACACCCACATATCTCACATTCTGTCCCCTATTTTCATACTAAACCATACATCGTTGAGAAAAACTACATAAATCATGAGCGGACATACAAATGCACAATCAATTCATCAAAAGATCACAGGCGGATCATATAAAGATAGCCAAAGTTCACATAATACACATAATACGGCGGACTAGTTCAAACTACAACTACAAATCTGAAATAAAGACAGATCCTCACCACTTCCTCGCCAGCCCTTTGCCCTTCCGGTAGCCGGCGCAGCTGTAGGAGTCCACGGCAGGAGGTGGGTCCACGTTGGAGCCGTCGGACCCGTCGGAGGAGGAGGAACCGGAGATGACGATGAAGCCTTGCAAGCGTCTGACGACGCGGTGTTGCTGGCGCTTGAGCTTGGCCACCCTCGCCGCCTCCCTCGCCGCCTTCCTCGCCTCCCGCTCGGATTGCTCAATGACGAGCCGTAGCTGCTTGGCATTGAGCCATCTGGCCTTCGTCTCCACCTCAGTCAGTGACCGGCGGCACGCCCACTCGAAGAGACGGTCCTCCTCATTGGGCACCCGGCGTTGGCGGGCGGACTGTGCAGACCCGTCGGCCCCACCAGCCATCTCCCTAACACTCTGCCTCTCGTGGCGGGCAGCTCGTGCCTCCGGCTCTGGAGTCCGCATCCACGACGTCGGCTGAGCGGGCACTAGAACCCAGCGCTGCCCACGCGGAGCAGTGGCCGGAGGTGGAGGAGGCCGTCGGGCGCGAGGAGCAGATCTGGCAGGTCTCGCAGATCCGCATGCAGGGCGGGAAGGGCCAGCATCGGCATCGGCGCTGGCGCGACGGGCGATAGGGGGCGTCGCACTGAACTCGGAGCTGCTGCCTGTATCGACCTACGAGCTTTCGAGCGCGATACGGAGCACCAGCCCCTCCTCGTCTCTAGAGCTGCTGTCGGAGTAGCTGCCAGTGTTGGACATGCTCGCCGGCGCTACGGATTTGGCAGTTTGAGGAAATGGGAGTGTCGAGAAGGGAAGGGGGGAGGGGAGTGGAGTGAGCTAGGGTTTCTGCCGGACGGGAATTTTTGTGGGGTCAGGGTGAGCCAACGGTGGGCCGGGCTGATGTGGCGGGCGTGCCCGGGTGTTCCTGGATCGCCTCATATCCGTCCTACATTTGGGACAGATACGAGGGGTGTGGGTCAACCCGGACGTTTGAGACTAGTTTGAGAGTTCTGGTTGGGTCGGTATTTTGTGACGGTCAGTGACCAGACGGCCTACCTGAGCGTATGGGACAGATATAGGACACCCGGATGTAGATGCTCTTACTACATAGTTTAATCCCAAAACTAGTAATTAGTTTCACTGTTGAAATTTAAGGCAGAGAAGAAGTGGACCTTGAGCCGCCCATATATATACTATTTTTTTAACATAGTACAGACGCAAGCGCTCATATGTGCGCGCATACATTCACCTTATGAATGCACACACGCACACCCTACTTCTATGAACACCTTCGAGAGACTGAGCCGACATATCATCTTAAAGTTTACGAAGTCATCGCAGGCGCCTCGTCGTTGACGAGAACGTCTCCTCCCACTGAAAACTCATCACCAGAAATCCTGAAATAAATCGAGAAATATATATACTACTCCCTTCATTTTATACTCTCTATGTTCACTTTTATAAGTCCTTCAAGACATTTCAAGGCCCCGCAACCTCGCGATGTCCCTTTCGTTCTCAACACCGGCAACTCTATGGCCTCCCCGTCGCTCGCTGATACGTCCATTTTGCATCATGCTTTTATATCGATATTTATTGCATTATGGGATGTTATTTCACTTTATGTCATAATACTTATGGTTATTCTCTCTTATTTTACAAGGTTTACATAAGGAGGGAGAATGCCGGCAGCTGGAATTCTGGGCTGGAAAAGGAGCAAATATTAGAGACCTATTATGCGCAACTCCAAAAGTCCTGAAACTCCATGGAATGTTTTAAAATAAATAAAGAAAAATCCTCGCCAAAGATGAAGGCCAGGGGGCCCACACCCTGCTCATGAGGGTGGGGGCGCCCCTCGTGGCCCCCCTGGTGGCTCTCCGACGCCCATCTTCTCCTATATGAAGTCTTTCGATGAGAAAAAAATAAAAAGGAACTTTTCGGGACGAAACTCCGCCGCCACGAGGCGGAACCTTGGCGGATCCTATCTAGAGCTCCGGCAGAGCTGTTCTGCCGGGGATACTTCCCCCCGGGAGGGGGAAATCATCACCATCGTCATCACCAACGCTCCTCTCATCGGGAGAGGGCAATCTCCATCAACATCTTCACCAGCACCATCTCATCTCCAAACCCTATTACATCTCTTGTATCTAATTCTTGTCTCAAAGTCCGGGATTGGTGTTAGTAGGTTGCTAGTAGTTTTGATTACTCCTTGTAGTTGATGCTAGTTGGTTTAATTGGTGGAAGATCATATGTTCAGATCCTATATGCATATTATTACCCCTCTGATTATGAACATGAATATGCTTTGTGAGTAATTACATTCGTTCCTAAGGACAAGGGAGAAGTCTTGCTATGAGTAGTCATGTGAATTTGGTATTCGTTTGATATTTTGATAAGATGTATGTTGTCTAGCCTCTAGTGGTGTTATATGAACGTCGACTACATAACACTTCACCATTATTTGGGCCTAGAGGAAGGCATTGGAAAGTAATAAGTAGATGATGGGTTGCTAGAGTGACACAAACTTAAACCCTAATTTATGTGTTGCTTCGTAAGGGGCTGATTTGGATCCATATGTTTCATGCTATGGTTAGGTTTACCTTAATACTTTTGTTGTAGTTGCGGATGCTTGCAATAGAGGTTAATCATAAGTGGGATGCTTGTTCAAGTAAGAATAACACCCAAGCACTGGTCCACACACATATCAAATGATCAAAGTATCGAATGCGAATCATATGAACGTGATGAAAACTAGCTTGACGATATTCCCATGTGTCCTCGGGAGCGCTTTTCCTATTATAAGAGTTTGTTCCGGCTTGTCCTTTGCTACAAAAGGATTGTGCCACCTTGCTGCACTTTATTTACTTTTGTTACTTGTTGCTTGTTACAATTTATTCTATCACAAAACTATCTGTTACCACTTATTTCAGTACTTGCAGAGAATACCTTGCTGAAAATCGCTTATCATTTCCTTCTGCTCCTCGTTGGGTTCGACACTCTTACTTATCGAAAGGATTACGATAGATCCCCTATACTTGTGGGTCATCAAGACTCCTTTCTAGCGCCGTTACCAGGGAGTGTAACGCCTTTGGTAGGTGGAATTTGGTAAGGAAAAATGTATACAGTGTGCTGAAATTTACTGTCACTTGTTACTATGGAAAGTAATTCTCTGAGGGGCTTGTTCGGAATATCTTCACCCCGTTCAGTAGAGCAAAGAGTTGCTCCTCAACCTACTGAACCTATTGAAAATGAAACTCCTTTTGAATTTCCTTCGGGTATGATGGAAAACCTGCTAGCTAACCCTTTTACAGGAGATGGAACAAAGCATCCTAATGAGCACTTAATATATGTGGATGAAGTTTGTGGATTATTTAAGCTTGCAGGTATACCCGATGATGTTGCTAAGAAGAAGGTCTTCCCTTTATCTTTGAAGGGAGACGCATTGATATGGTATAGGCTATGTGATGATATGAGATCATGGGACTATAAAAGATTGAAGCTGGAATTTCATTGAAAGTATTACCCTATGCATCTTGTTCTTCGTGATTGCAATTATATATATAATTTCTGGCCTCGCGAAGGAGAAAGCATCGCTCAAGCTTGGGGGAGGCTTAAATCAATGTTATATTCATGCCCCAATCATGAGCTCCCGAGAGAAATAATTATGCAAAGTTTTTATGCTCGGCTTTCTAATAACAATCGCACCATGCTCGATACTTCTTGTGCTGGCTCTTTTATGATGAAGACTATTGAATTCAGATAGAATTTATTGGATAGAATTAAACGCAACTCTGAAGATTGGGACCTTGACGAAGGTAAGGAGTCAGGTATGACACCTAAGTTTGATTGTGTTAAATTTTTTATGGACACCGATATTTTCCGTAAGTTTAGCACTAAATATGGACTTGACTCTGAGATAGTAGCTTCTTTCTGTGAATCTTTTGCTACTTATGTTGATCTCCCTAAGGAGAAGTGGTTTAAATATCATCCTCCCATAGAAGTAAAAGTAGCTGCACCTATTAAAGTTGAAGAAAAGACTGTCACTTATAATGATCCTATTGTTCCTACTTCTTATGTTGAGAAACTACCTTTTCCTGTTAGAATAAAGGATCATGCTAAAGCTTCAACTGTTGTTCGTAAAAGCAATATTAGAACTTATACACCTCCTGAGCAAGTTAAAGTAGAACCTAATATTGCTATTGTTAAAGATCTCTTGTCTGATAATATTGATGGGCATGTTATTCAGTTCGAAGGTGAAACTGCTAGAATTACTAAACCTTGTGATAAAGATAAACATAGACCTGTGGTAGGCGTGCCTGTCATTTCTGTTAAAATAGAAGATCATTGTTATCATGGCTTATGTGATATGGGTGCAAGTGCTAGTGTTATACCGCATACTTTATACGAAGAAATTGAGAATGAAATTGCACCTGTTGAGTTAGAAGATATTGATGTTACTATTAAACTTGCCAATAAAGATACTATTTCACCAATTGTAATTGTTAGAGATGTTGAAGTCTTGTGTGGGAAAACTAAATATCCTGCTGATTTTCTTGTTCTTACTTCTCCGCAAGATAGTTTTTGTCCCATTATATTTGATAGACCCTTCTTAAATACTGTCAATGCTACCATAGATTGCAAAAAGAATGTTGTTACTATTGGCTTGGATGATATGGTTCATGAGTTTAATTTCTCTAAATTTAGTAAACAACATCGTGAGGAAGAATTACCTAGTAAGGATGAAATTATTGGTCTTGCTTCTATTGCCGTACCTCCTAGTGATCCTTTAGAACACTATTTGCTAGACCATGAAAATGATATGTTCATGAATGAAAGAAGGGAAATAGATGAAGTATTCTTTAAACAGGAACCTATTCTGCAACATAATTTGCCTGTTGAAATTTTAGGGGATCCTCCTCCACCCAAGGGTGATCCCGTGTTTGAGCTTAAACCATTGCCTGATAATCTTAAATATGCTTATCTTGATGAAAAGAAGATATATCCTGTTATTATTAGTGCTAACCTTTCAGAGCATGAAGAAGAAATATTATTGAAAACTCTGAAGAAGCATCATGCTGCTATTGGATATACTCTTGATGATCTTAAGGGCATTAGTCCCACTCTATGTCAACATAAAATAAATTTGGAAGCAGATGCCAAACCAGTTCGTGATCCTCAACGACGTCTGAATCCTAAAATGAAAGAAGTTGTAAGAAAAGAAATACTAAAGCTTCTGGAGGCAGGTATAATCTATCCCGTTGCTGATAGTGAGTGGGTAAGTCCTGTCCATTGTGTCCCTAAGAAGGGAGGTATTACTGTTGTTCCTAATGATAAAAATGAATTGATTCCAGAAAGAATTATCACAGGTTATAGGATGGTAATTGATTTCCGCAAATTAAATAAAGCTACTAAGAAAGATCATTACCCCTTATCTTTTATTGATCAAATGCTAGAAATATTATGCAAACATACACACTATTGCTTTCTAGATGGTTATTCTGGTTTCTCTCAAATACCTGTGTCGGCTAGAGATCAATCAAAGACTACTTTTACATGCCCTTTTGGTACTTTTGCTTATAGACGTATGCCTTTTGGTTTATGTAATGTACCTGCTACCTTTCAAAGATGCATGATGGCTATATTCTCTGACTTTTGTGAAAAGATTTGTGAGGTTTTCATGGACGACTTTTCCGTCTATGGTTCCTCTTTTGATGATTGCTTGAGCAATCTTGATCGAGTTTTGCAGAGATGTGAAGAAACTAATCTTGTCTTGAATTGGGAAAAGTGCCACTTTATGGTTAATGAAGGTATTGTCTTGGGGCATAAAGTTTCTGAAAGAGGTATTGAAGTTGATAAAGCCAAGGTTGATGCTATTGAAAAGATGCCATGTCCCAAGGACATCAAAGGTATAAGAAGTTTCCTTGGTCATGCCGGATTTTACAGGAGGTTCATTAAGGACTTCTCAAAAATTTCTCGGCCTCGGACTAATTTATTGCAAAAAGATATACCATTTGTCTTTGATGATGATTGTGTAGAAGCATTTGAAATACTTAAGAAAGCATTAGTCACTGCACCTGTTGTTCAGCCACCTAATTGGAATTTACCCTTTGAAATTATGTGTGATGCAAGTGATTATGCTGTAGGTGTTGTTCTAGGGCAAAGAGTTGATAAGAAGTTAAATGTTATTCATTATGCTAGTGAGACTCTAGAAAATGCTCAAAGAAATTATGCTACTACTGAAAAAGAGCTTTTAGCAGTTGTATTTGCTTGTGATAAGTTCAGATCTTATATTGTTGATTCTAAAGTAACTATTCAAACAGATCATGCTGCTATTAAATACCTTATGGAAAAGAAAGATGCTAAACCTAGACTTATTAGATGGGTTCTCTTGCTACAAGAATTTGATTTGCATATTGTTGATAGAAAGGGAGCTGAGAGCCCCGTTGCAGACAACTTGTCTAGGTTAGAAAATATTCTTGATGACCCACTACCTATTAATGATAGCTTTCCCGATGAACAATTAAATGTTATAAGTACTTCTCGTAGTACTCCATGGTATGCTGATTATGCTAATTATATTGTTGCTAAGTTTATACCACCTAGCTTCACATACCAACAAAAGAAAAAGTTCTTCTATGATTTGAGACATTACTTTTGGGATGACCCACATCTTTATAAAGAAGGAGTAGATGGTGTTATTAGACGTTGTGTACCTGAGCATGAACAGGAACAGATCCTACGCAAGTGTCACTCCGAGTCTTATAGAGAACACCACGCTGGAGATAGAACTGCACATAAGGTATTGCAATCTGGTTTTTATTGGCCTACTCTCTTCAAGGATGCCCGTAAGTTTGTCTTGTCTTGTGATGAATGTCAAAGAATTGGTAATATTAGTAGACGTCAAGAAATGCCTATGAATTATTCACTTGTTATTGAACCGTTTGATGTTTGGGGCTTTGATTATATGGGACCTTTTCCTGCCTCTAATGGATACACACATATTTTAGTTGCTGTTGATTACGTTACTAAGTGGATAGAAGCTATTCCAACTAGTAGTGCTGATCATAACACTTCTATTAAAATGCTTAAAGGAGTTATTTTTCCGAGGTTTGGAGTCCCTAGATATTTAATGACTGATGGTGGTTCACACTTTATTCATGGTGCTTTTCGTAAAATGCTTGCTAAATATGATGTTAATCATAGAATTGCATCTCCTTATCACCCTCAGTCTAGTGGTCAAGTAGAGTTGAGCAATAGAGAGCTCAAATTAATTTTGCAAAAGACTGTTAATAGGTCTAGAAAGAATTGGTCCAAGAAACTTGATGATCCATTATGGGCTTATAGAACTCCATACAAAAATCCTATGGGTATGTCTCCGTATAAAATGATTTATGGAAAAGCATGTCACTTACCTCTCGAACTAGAACATAAGGCATATTGGGCTATTAAAGAGCTTAACTATGATTTTAAACTTGCCAGTGAGAAGAGGTTATTTGATATTAGCTCACTTGATGAATGGAGAACCCAAGCATATGAAAATGCCAAGTTGTTTAAAGAAAAAGTTAAAAGATGGCATGACAAAAGGATACAAAAGTGTGAGTTTAATATAGGTGATTATGTATTGCTATACAACTCTCGTTTAAGATTTTTTGCAGGAAAACTTCTCTCTAAATGGGAAGGCCCCTATGTTATCGAGGAGGTCTATCGTTCCGGTGCCATAAAAATCAACAATTTCGAGGGCACAAATCCGAAGGTGGTAAACGGTCAAAGAATCAAACATTATATCTCAGATAATCCCATAAATGTTGAAATCAATATTATTAAAACCGTAACCCCGGAGGAATACCCCGGAGGAGGTCTGACGTTTAATCGCCTGGACAAAACGCCAAGGACCGTGGTGTTTCTGTCTGAAAGGGGTTAAGCCCCATGGGGAGAGTGAGTAGGCCCACCCCACTTAAATCCCCAATCCCAGACCCTCTCCCTGAGCTGCAAGAACAGAGGGAGCTCACCCCTCTCTCGCCCACCTCAAGCCCCCCCACCCCCCAGATCCACCCTAAATAGAGATCTTTTTCAGTGGACCTTCCCATCTCCTTGTTGTTTGAGGTAATCTCCACCGAATCACCTACAGTTTTTGCTAAAATGTCGTTATTATAGTGGCATTTTTTACATCAATGTGGAACCCTAGTTCATGGTTTTCCCCATATCCTAATGTATTGCCTCATATCCAAATCCTTTGTTGAAGTGTGGTAGTAATGGGATATGTATGATGTGTAGTAGGAATTATGCTTTGGTTTGTAGGAAGAACTATGTTTAGGGTTAGCTTAATTATGACATGGTTTAAGGAATACATTTGTAGTGATGTGCTTTGGACATAACACATTAGTAAAGCCATGATCCATGTAATACATTAGACCTGCCATTGATGCATTAAGTTTCTTTTCATTGTTTGTAGATGGGGAGACTCGTTAATGCTCATTATTTGGACAAGACGACATTCTTAAGTAATAATGTCGATAATGTTGACGATGATGAGTAAGCCATGATATCTAATACAAGTCCTATTTTTGAGGAATTTGTTGAAAGAGTGAGAGATGTGTTGAATTGGAAGGACCCCAATCATAAGAGTTAAGCTAATAGGAAGTTATGATGTTGGAGTGGGATCAAAATCTCGATTGAATAATATGCCTATCACATCAGATTTGCATTGGGAAGTATACAAGAAAAGAGTTGCACAATTGGAAGACAAGTCATTTGAATTATTTGCCACCAACGTCGAAGATCCTAGGCTTGAAATCGACTTGAACGACATGTTTCCTCCCCATGTCATGTTATGAACCAAAGTAGAAGTGTGCAGCATGGGGCGCGGGGGGGGGGGGGGGGGGTAGGGTCGAGGTGTATGGCCTCAATGCTAATAGCTAACCACCAACTATCCAAGCAAATGAAATTGAGGTAAATGCTAGTGACCAAGTAATTGAATAAGATGGTGATGGTGATGGTCATGATGGCGACGGTGATGATGAGCAAGAGGATGAGATTCATTATAATGATATCGGTGACTTGGAGGCCGAGTTGCGCAACATGACATGGATCATGGGCTCCCCTTTAGGCATACATATAGGTATGACTCGGATGACGATGATCCGGAGTAAGAATTGGATGAAGATGGATTTACCGAGAATGACAACCAAATTTTCTTAGGATTGATAGGCTTGCAAAAAGAACTCCCTTGTTTCGTGATCTTAGGCTTGTCCATAAGGCTATAGTTGATGATGGCATGAGTAAGGCAGCGATTGAGCCCGCATCTAGCTCGGAACCAGGCGGACCAAGGACGAGGACGACAATGCTTACCTGAAGAAAGGTGTGAAGTTTTCGTGCTTGGTGGGGTTTAAGACATGGCTGCTTAACTATGACATTAGGAACCATAGACCATTTATTGTTGGCCACTATAAAAAAAGGTGCATTTCACCGTGAAATGTTTCCAAGAAAGCTGCCCATGGATCGTCCATGAAAAGAGACTTGAAAACCAGGCAATGGGTCTTAAGACTGGTAATGCCGAGGGAGTGTAAGTTCATCTATCAAGTGCGCGTACAGTCCAGGAGCAGAATTCCATTTCCGTTGACCACGAGTAGGGTTCTCTAGTTACAGTGCAGGGACCAAGGCTGTGCAATTCAGGGGAGGTACGTACAAAAGCCGAGATTAGTTGGTCGATGCATGCATGCATGCATGCCGGAGGATGAGACCGCAGGACACGAAAACACGCCCACATGAAGGAGTCGATCTTTACTGAATAATACGGTGGTACTATGAACCTGCGCGTACAGGTGGGCCATGTCCTGTCAGTTGGTGCGCACGCACGTACCCGCCCCATCCGCCAACTCAAGCCGATTCGTCGTGTATGTTCGTGGCTACTGGATACTGGCGGTCTGCGCAGGTGGCACCGCCGGCTTCCGCCTCGCCACCGGACAAATCGGCCAGTGGGATGCCAGGATACAGTGCACGACGTAGTAGGGTCGGAGTACACTGCCGGCTTTCGTTTTTCGGGCAGCTAGCTGGGGGAGTGGGGACGAGACGGACGGAGGAGCACGCACGGGAAGGATTTGGCCGGATTTCTCCAAGCATGCATGTCCCACGCCCGTAAACCACGTCGCCGTCCGTCCTCCCTCGCGATCGGTCCATCAGCAGGTGGAGTGGGTGCAAGCGCCAGCAGGGGCGCATGCTGTGTTGTCACTGTCCGGATTTCCAAGCTGGCCGGAGCGTTGGTGCGGCCGGCGGGGTGAGCCAGGCGGCAGCGGCAGGCATGCCATGTCCAGCCTGGAAGGCTGCTAGCTACGTCCTTCCGCATCGACGGTGACGGACTGACGGTGACTGTATACTCTGCGGCCACGAGATAATTAGGCCAGCGGAGAGAAGATTCTTTCATCTCCGTCTCCGTGTGACTGACTGACTGACTTTTTTTTGAGGGGTGTGTGACTGACTGACTGAACAATCGTGGATGCACGCATGAGGATGAAAATCCAGGACACTAACAAAAGCTTGATGAGGATGAAAATCCATGGTACAAACACCTCCACATGAAGTGATCCTAATTTGCTGGAGGGGTGATTGTAGTACAAGGAGCCTGCACCAAGAGGTAGGCCATGGCCTGCCAGTTGTTGCCCACGTACGTCGTGCCCCGCCCCATTCGCCAACTCAAGCCGGTCCGTCGCATACGTACGTGTCGCTGCCGCCGGCAAAATCGATCGGTCAGTGGATGCCAGAATACATTAAACATACATACATACGATAGTAACTACGGTGCACTGTGTAGGAAGACGTGGGGTCGTCGCGACATCCGGTGTGTCACGTTCTGGTGCCCGCTGGCCTGGCGACAGCAGCCGGGCACTGAGCGGTCAGCAGCCAGGACCAGGGCCGGAGCACGCACCCGGACGCGGCCACGGCTGGCTGTCGTCCCTCCAGCAGCTGGGCCAAAGCCGTAAACCATGCACGTACCCGTCGTAGCTCGATCGATCAGCAGGGTGCATGGTGAACGAGTGCAACACCAGCCAGGGGTGCATGCATGTCGTATAGTCACTGTCCGGATTCGCAATGCAAGCTGGCCGTGGTGTTGGTGCCGGCCGGCCGGTGAGCTAGGATTTCGATCCCGGTGTCATGTACAGCCTGGAAGAAAGGCTGGTAGCTTCTACATCAACGTTGAGTTACTGTGCCCTCTGCGGCTAGGAGATGAGGCCAGCGGGCAGCGGAGAAGCGAACACTACTCCCTGTGTCTGTGCGTGACTGTTCACTGTATCAGGCATGGCACGATCTCACTTTCCCCTCGCTGTTTCGATGGAGGCTCTCCTGTTTCGCAGCACTGCTAGCGGCCATGTTGTCATCTCGGCTGCCCTCGGAAACCGGAACAGTGGGCTGCACCGGTCTACCGCGCCGTGCGATGAACGGTTGGGTCGTGTCGCCTACGAACACAACGTAGCGCTGGTACAGCAGGTTTGGTGTGGTTTTGCACGGGACTTCTGGTCCAACAGTTGAGACGCATGAACTTTCCCAATCCATGCATGCATGTACGCTATGCCGGCTGGGCGTCTGGTGATTGGTGATAACACGGTCGCACGCCTCGATGTTAGCGCGAGTCGAGCGTACGGGCTCGATCGCTCACTCCCCCAGCCCATGTAGTGCATGCACTTGATCGCCCCTGCAATGCGACCAATTTCGTGAAAGAAAGCATCGGTCACGCCTCTCTTTCGCGTATGTACGTACTATACCCAAGAGTACGTACGTCAGGGGTTCGAGACTCTAGGGGGTACGCGCGCTTTGCATGGATCGGGCATGCGTGCAACTGCAAGGATCGATGTGGCACGTGGTCGTGCCCTGAGAGAACGGGGCCGACTGATACAACGCCAGGATGGGCCTTCTCGAATGTGAATAGAGTTTCCTTTGCGAGTGAGTAGTTCGGTTTGGAGAGCACTACAAACCAGAACTCCACAGTCTCCAATATGAAGGCTCCATAAACTATGCTGATCCAGGTACGTAGGACCATGCTAGAGTGTCATTTTATGTGTTGTTTGCCATAATAGCGATTATTATGATGATTGGCCACAGACATACTAGTAAAAATAACACTATTACAATGCAACCCACCGGTGCAATACAAAAGTAGAAGTAGCACTACTATAGTGGTACAAAACTGGTATAAATAATGCCAAGATGATCAGTCAATCGCTAGTACTAGCTACCTATCAGTCAGCGTTTTTGAGCGAGCGCTTTCATGGTCAAAAGCGTCATCGCCCACGGAAGAGCTAGCCACGCACTCCCCCAAACAGGCCTTCCTTTTATAGTTACGGTTTTGCTATTTTTCAGTTGGGTGTTTTTCAATTGGCCGTCATTCGAACTTGTGGTCGCTTGATTGCGCGCTGTGATTCGCACTTAGTTCTCTGGTTTCCTGGCGGGTTTCCTTTGTTGCTGGTTCGGTTTTCTTTCGTCAGGCGCGGTTTTTTGGTTATGCCCGTGTCTCTTTCCCTTTTCATTTCCCCCCTCTTGGATTCTTCTCTGTTTGATTTGGGCGGTACTGTTTCGAAAGGGTAGAGAGGGAGCGAAAGGAGGAGGCGCTCGAGCGGCGGAGGGACGAGGCGATTTCAGTCTGGTTCATGGCAGTGGCGAGATCCCTCTCTCCTCGAGCTTGAGTGTTCTGCCCGATTCGTTGGTTAGTTTCCGTTGTCTCTCTCCCTTTCCCCATGCTTCGATTTTGGTACTGTAGCTTCCAGATCTAGGTCTCGCGGATCGATTTTGTTGTGGTTCTTGTGGATCCTGTTGCCTTTTGATGTTGTTTAGCTGTTGGTTAGTGTAGTTTTTTGTTAGCCGACGCTCATCCATGGAGTTCGTCGTGGATCCCCTTTGCTCGGGTCAGTTCCCGTCGGAAATCGCCTCTGCTCTTGTCTGTTGGCCTTGTAATCACCTCTGCTCGCGTCAGTTTGCCGCGGGTCCCCTTTGCTCGCTTCAGTTCACCGCGGATCCCTTGTGCTCCGTTGTTAGGTTTAAGTTTTAGGTTTGATCTCCTCATTGACGCTGTTAGGTTGGTCGTTTTCGGAGCTTTTTATGTTTATCTCAATGGTTATCACTGTACTGTTGTGCTCCATGTATTTGCCATTGTTAGGTTTGATATTTATCTGAATGTTCATCACTGTACTGTCGTGCTGCATGTCGTGCTCCATGTGTTGTTACTGTAATATCCAAATTACACTGTAATTACCCCACATTTTCCACCTGCTGTATTTGCCCTTGTTCTAGTCTGTAATACCCCCTGTTCTTCACTGTGCATGTGTAGTAGCAATGCCTTCATCATACTGTGATTTAGACTGTATTTCTGAATTTCTGTGTGATGTATCTCTGACTTAGACTATATTTCCCCTAGTTTTCTTTTGCTGCAGCTTTATGCCTGATGATTTTTTGTAATGTATTTTCTGAAGTTCACTGTATTATGTTTGATTGTAGTCCCATAGGTTATTTTCCTCTGTATTTCTTGTGCTTCTTCACTGTATCTCCCCAAAGTTACACTGTAATACCCCTTCAATGTAATTTGGATTGATGAGTGATGTAGTTGTTGTATGGTTTTAGGGCTTACAGTGTAACTCACCCTAGTTTTACACTATAATTCCCCCAGATTTTTACACTGTATTTTGTATGGTACTGTAATTAGTAGTGTTGTCACTGTGATAGGGCTTATACTGTAATTCACCGTAGTTTTACACTGTGATTCACTTACAATGTAAATCACCATATTTTTTCAATGTATTTTCCTATAGTTTTACAGTGTAACTAGCTTGGTTTGAGGAATGTAATTGTGGTAGGGCCTACAGTGTATTTTCCTGGAGTTTTACACTGTAATTAACCATAGGGCTTACACTATAAATCAGCAGAGTTTTACATTGTAATTTGTGTGGGTGAGGACTGTAATTTGTGGTAGGGATTACATTGTATTTTTCCTAGACTTTTACACTGCAATTAACCATAGGACTTACACTGTAAATTAGCAGAGTTTTACACTGTATTTTGTGTGGATGAGGATTGTAATTTGTGGTATGGGCTTACAGTGTCTTTTTCCTAGGCTTACACCGTAATTGAGTAGAGTTTTACACTATGATTTTTGTGGGTGAGGACTATAATTGTGGTAGGGCCTACAGTGTATTTTTCCTAGGGCTTACACTATAAATGAGCCGAGTTTTTCACTGTAATTTTTGTGGGTGAGGACTGTAATTGTACAGTGCATTTTTCCTGTTGGGCTTAGACCGTAAATGAGTAGAGTTCTACAGTGTAATTTGTGTGGGTTAAGACTGTAATTGTATAGTGTATTTTCCTATTGGGCTTACAATGTAAATCGGCAAAGTTTTACAGTGTAATTTGTGTGGGTTAGGACTGTAATCGTTGCATGACTTTTAATGTATTTTCTCCAGTGTTTTACTATGTAATTCCCTAGAGTTTTACACTGTAATAGTGTAATTCACCATAGTTTTACATTGTATTTCGCTAGAGTACTATTACACTGTAATTTTGCATGGTTGAGTATTGTAATTGTTCTGTGACTTACATTCGTAATTCTCCAGAGTTTTACACTGTATTTTCCTAGAATATTACACTGTAATTTGTGTGGTTGAGGACTGTAATTGTTGCATGCCTTGCAGTTTTTGTCAGTTTCCTAGTTTGCACTTTAATATTCAGCCATGCGTTTAATATATCGACTAGTGGTTGCTTCTGCTTCATTTGCCTTTGTATATTTAGGTTTGGTTCAGTGGGGAGTCTGTGGAAAGTATCTCACAAGGATGTACCCCTAGTCTCTTCTCTTGAGAGTGCTGGTTCTCTGAATGATCCTTTTGTTCCTAATGATTTTACAGCTGATGGTTCTCATCCTATGTCCTTGGTATTCATTTCTTTTGATTCCCTAGTTTTAATTATTAAAAAAAATCTTTTCATTTTATTAATTTATGTGTATGCCTTTAACAGGAAATCTCTAGTGATGATGGAGGGCTTGACGAAGCTCTCTTCGACTTCTATATGGATCATGTATGTGTTTTCTTGTGTTGTTTTGAGTTTATGTGTTGTTATTCTGATGTCTTATCGTTTTGTTGTTGATTATTGGTTGTCGTACTAATTTTTTCAAAAAGTGAAATGTTTAAAGAGGAAGTTATCATGTGCTGGAAAAAGAAATGTGGTTAGTATTTTTTGATATTGATCTTTCTTTGCACTTTATCATATCTTCTCTATTGGTTGCTAAATTTTCCCCAATGTACTATGTTATAGTCCTATTTTTGTAATGCATTTCTCTTTTTGTGTTTTGTAGAAGTTGAAGCGGTCTTCTGATTTCCCCGTTTGTTCTACTTTTCATTGGATATTCAGGGAAATTTTTCTCAGGTGTTGTCGATGGTTTGTGTCCAACGTATAAAGGTGTGGTCCAGGGATCAGCTGGAGGTTTCTTTGTTATTTTTGGTTTAGTTGACAACCGGGTCTGTTTTTTCCAGCCCGACCCGTTTAGTGGATACGAGCAGATTCATTTTCTCGGTAGTTTTGTAGAAATACAGGTGTCTGCAGTGGTCAGAAAATTTGATTGATATCGAATTGAAAATCAGTCAAATGTAAAATAGACAGTCCCAGTTACTATAGTTATGTGCACTGCTTAAGTAATAGACCCGAATCAGTCCGTTGCTTCGGAGAGAGTTGTCAGGTTAAATCATTCAAAGGTGACAGGGCCGTCTCCAGTTATTTAGTGCCATACAGATGCGAGCACTACAGAAATAGTCAGGCAGGTCGAGCCAGGGGAGAGGTCTTTGGCCCTGGTAAACTGCTCTATCCTACTGCCGGTCGCCTCGTTGAAAATTCGCGAGTATTGCGCGCGACGGCGGGCAGAGATCGTAATTGTTTGGCTTCTTATAATTCCCTTGGTCTAATGTCTCATGCTGCCGGCAGAGTATAATTATCTTTTGTTTGTGGAAATGTCCACCTAAGATATACTATATGATACAACTACGAAGAGCAAATGATGGAAGGCCGGGATGGGCCAGCGGCAGATGTCATATGATTTATGAAGGGAGAGAGAGAGAGAGAGAGAGAGAGAGAGAGAGAGAGAGAGAGAGAGAGAGAGACCGACCTGGAGAATTTGGAGAAGAATGTGTTCTGGGAACGGCGGTCGGTATTGCTCATGTAGGTACTAGTAGAAAATATGGAGATGTTTGAACTTTGAAGGTCTATATAGTTGTCATCTCTTAGACGGATGGGGTTAGTTGAGATCTTCGGATCTACATATGGCAAAAGCCTTCTCGGTCCATTTTCTTCTTTCGCCCTTGGTGCGGAAGCCATGGAGCTTTCATTCTATTCTGAATGGGGTAGACTAAGTGTGGGTTTGAATGAAATAGAGTGGAGAAATCCGTGATATGCTTAGTGAAGAAAATATTAGAAGATAATCTGAAATTTTGGGATATCAAACTTGTTCGATCATTCTACTCACGTGTGAAGTTTCATGAAGAAATGACACCCCTGACATGCTTAGTGAAGAAAATACAATCAGGACCTCCTAACTGTGTTTTTTATATATATCTTTGATTTTGTCATTTTTACCCGAATATCATGGATGTCATTTCTTTGTGAAATTTCATATGCGGGCATACCAATTGAGTAGGTATATGTTAAAGAAATAAACAGATTGTTATGATTTTTTTTCTAGATAATTTTTGAATCCCAAAATCTAAAAAGTGACCGCGCGCCATGCATGAGTTGTTTTTTTGTCTGCTAGTGCATGTCGTTATCAGTATTTAATGTGTTTACACTGATTAGTCCGATTTGAAAGAAACAGCTTCACCGGTCCTTTTTGAATTTATTATCTAAAAGGATGCGCTTGGAACTATGTTAATCAAATTCCTGTTCAACGAAACATTCGACATTAATCGAAACTCGAAATATTTGGATACCAATTTATGGTGGATGGCAACAAAGGCAGTATGAGGGATCAAACACATACACATGCGTGGTGTGTGTAAGATATGGTGACCCGGGCTCAGATGGAAGCATGCGCTCGTAGTTGCTCTCAGCTTGCTTATCACCACTAATATTTAACATAATTTTTTCTTCGATCTAATCCTGGTCAGTACTCAGTATAGTACAGTTCAGATCTAGTGGACAGGATTCCCAGCGACGCGATTTCAGTGGGAGGAGACGTTTCCGTCGATACCGAGTCGCCTACGGTGATTTCGTAAATCTTAAAATGACATGCCAGCTTAGTCTCTCGGAGGTGCTCATAGGAGTAGGGTGTGCGTGTGTGTGTTCAGGGGCGGAGCCCATTGGGCCTTCCCGTATGCACAGGAATACGGGTCCAAAAATTGGCTAGTAGTACCTATCTAAAAGAAAAAGCCCAGTGCATCAGGGTGGCCCAGGTATGGTGCATCAGGGTCGGCCCAACATAGCAGCACGCACCCACGCACGACTTACCGATCGACCTCCTCACGTAGTCACGTCACGTACGGCTCCCTCCACTTAAAAAAACGTACTAAACTAATCGATCCATCTCCTGTCTCCCTCAAAAAAGAAAAACCAATCGATCCATCGACTATCGATCGATTAGGTTTCCGCGTACGGAGCCAGTCTCGCTCTCGCGTATCGCCGTCCGCCGTCGCGTAGACAGTCGGCGCTAGCGGCAGGGCGCCGGCCGCCGGACGCCGCATAGCACGCAGCGACGACGGTGAGCCGCTGAAGACAGGACGCACGCAAGCGACGCTGCACGCCGCCGGCCGGTCCGGAGCTCGGTAATTAGCGACCTTTCCAATCTTTAATCTTTGTCACTATACACGTAATTGGGGTATATTTCATCTGCCGATACAAGTCTGAATGTCGCATTTGTAATTTGTTATTTGTCAAATGCAGATACTATGGACAAGTTTCTTCTCAAAAGAAAAGCATCATCACAGGATGTTCCGGAAGAAATAAATTGGGAAGAGGAGATTCAATATGATCCGGGCAAGAGAAAATTGATTGAGCATTATCATCCTAATTTAAAAGATCTGGTAAGAAGGAAGTATTTGTTGAATGGACCTTGTCAGCCAAGAGAGATTGATTTTGAATCCTCAGATTTTGGGGGTAAACAGAGAAAGTTCAATCCCGAATGGTTTGATGAATTTGAGAGCTGGCTTGAATACAGCGAAGAGAAGAAAAGGGCATATTGTTTTCCTTGCTTCTTATTTAGGGATCGTAGTCAGAAGAAAGAAGCTGGATATGAGGCATTCGTTGTGAATGGTTGGAAGAGCTGGAACATGAAATCAAGGTTAAAAGAACATGTTGGTGAGGTGGGCAGTGTCCATAATCAAGCAATGAAAAAATTACTTGATTTTCAGAAAAAAGATCAACACATTGATGTTGCTATGCAGGTTCAAGGTGAAACTTTGAAGGTTGCATATTTTGCTCGATTGAATGCCGCTATTGACACAACTAGACTATTGCTGAAGCAAGGGTTGCCTTTCCGGGGACATGATGAGTCAAAGAACTCGCATAATAGAGGAAACTTCTTGGAAGTTCGTGATTTCTTAGCTGAGCATGATCCAGTTGTACGCAAGGCTGTGGGAAAAGATGCTGCAAAGAATTCTCTTATGTCGGCTCCTGAAGTCCAGAAAGATATTGGTGAAGGTTTTGCGCATGTGATAGTGCAATCTATTCTGAAAGAAGTTCGCAATAATGTGTTTTGTTTGCTTGTTGACGAGTCTAGAGATGTCTCTGGCAAAGAACAAATGGCCGTGGCCTTGAGGTATGTTGATAGTTCCGGGGATTCTAAAGAAAGTTTTGTTGGTCTTGTCCATGTGAAAGAAACAACGTCTTCATACCTCAAGAGTTCAATTGATTCTCTTTTTGCAAAATATAAACTGAGTTACAATCAAGTTAGAGGACAGGGGTATGATGGTGCTAGCAATATGCGAGGTCAGTTTAATGGCCTCAAATCATTGATCATGAGAGAAAGTAGCACAGCTTATTATGTTCATTGCTTTGCTCACCAACTTCAGTTAGTTGTTGTGGCTGTCGTAAGAAAGCATAAAGGAGTTAGTAATTTCTTCAGCATGATTTCTACCTTGCTAAATGTTGTGGGTGGATCTTCCAAGCGAAGGGACATGATTAGAGATATTAATCTTGAAGAAATGAGAAAGGCTTTAGGGTGTGGACAGCTTACAACAGGAACAGGATTAAATCAAGAGCAATGCCTTCAAAGGCCCGGAGACACTCGATGGGGTTCCCATGCTAAAACACTTAAGAGTTTGCTTCACATGTTCAGGTCAGTTGTTAAAGTTCTAGAATTTGTGGAAGAAGAAGACACTGATAGAACAAATAGAGACCAAGCAAATGGTCTTCTAGTGTATTTTCAATCTTTTGACTTCGTATTCTATTTGCATCTTATGTTGACAATCCTCACGACTACAAACACATTGTCATTAGCATTGCAACGGAAGGATCAAGACATAGTAAATGCCATGAAATGTGTGAAGTCAACTAGAATTGTTCTGAATGAACTTAGAGAAAATGAATGGGAATCTATGCTAGGTGAAGTTCATGTGTTTTGTGAGACACATGATATTGTAGAGTTGGACATGGAAGAAGCATATGTTAATCCAAAAAAGAGAAGGCAGGTAACTGGAATTACCAACAAACATCACTATCAAGTTGATTGTTTCAATGATGTTTTTGATTGGCTAGTTCAAGAGCTTGACAATCGGTTCAGTGAGACATCCACTAATTTGCTTGTTTGGTCAGCGGCTTTGAGTCCAAGAGACTCATTTCGTGATTTCAATTTGGAGAATCTTATGAGTTTGGCTAAACTATACCCTCAAGATTTTGATTCTGGGGAATTGAGGGATCTGGATAAGGATCTACGCCTCTATATTGCTGATGTACGCACAGATAATAGTTTTTTCAACATAGCAACAATCACTGAGCTTTCGAAAAAAATGGTGCAGACAGGGAGGCACATTGTGTATCCTTTGTTTTATCGGTTGTTGAAACTAGTAATTGTCTTGCCTATTGCCACTGCTACAGTTGAGAGATGCTTTTCAGCTATGAAACTGGTCAAAACCTGCTTGCGCAGTCGCCTCAATGATGATAGTTTGAGTGATGATCTTATTTGTTATGTGGAGAAAGAAGAAATGAAAAAGGTCACCAATGCTCAAGTGGTTGAGTATTTCATGGCTCGGAGGAACAGAACGTACTAAAGGTAACTTTCAATTTTTAGCCATTTAAGTACTTTCATTCGACCATCTTAGTATACTCTACTAGTATGTTTAATTCTATTTGTATCTTGTAGGTTATTGAACCTTATTGTCCGATGATGTATTTTGGGATTTGGAAATGCAGCGTGATCTTTTTCAAGTAATTTTGAACCTTGTTTTATTATTATAATAAGCATTTTGATGGCTACATTTTATTTTTACAAACCACCTTCTTGTTATATCCAATAATGTGTGCTACAAGTTATGAACACACCTTTATTTAATATAGTCGTTGCTTAATTTTTTAAAGCTTTGTTAAAGTGGTGCATCGGGTAACATTTGCTCCAGCTCCGCCCCTGTGTGTGTTCATAGAGGTGAATGTATGTGCGTATGTATGAGCGCTTGCGTCTGTACTGATGTTTTAAAAAAAGATCTAGTGGACAGTTTTGATAGTGTGGAGAGAATATAGAGGCAGTGCATTGCACGCTCGACTTACCCACATGCATGCATGCTAGTGGTGTTTATACTAGTATAGTACTCCCTCTGTAAACTAATATAAGAGCGTTTAGATCACTTAGTGATCTAAACGCTCTTATATTAGTTTACGAAGGGAGTATGAGCTTAGCAACCATGATCGATCGATCCATTGACGAAGCAGCCACTGACGCACGCAAACATTGCTTATCAACGTAGTAGTACGCCGGGAAGCTAGAAAAATCAACCAGCAGACTGCTGGTGGTATTAACTAGAGTAATGGCGCTGCATGTTGTCAACTTGGTATGCTACCCTTCTTATCTGGTGGAGCGATCGAGTGACGGACACACACATGCGCTGGCCGATAAGCACGCCGCTAGCTGCGCGCATCGATGGGCCGTTATTTTCTACTGCCGCCACGGCCACTTGCTCCATCGCTGACAGCAACATGCAACGGTTCTCGAACCGATGGCCGGCACGGAGGCGCGCCCGTGGGAGATGTGACCGTTGCGGGCGGCTCACCGGCCGGCGGGTGTGACGCCCGGAATCGTGCCGTTTTCGCGCATGATGTGGATTGATCGATCTGGGCATGGGCATGAGCAGCAGCGAGGTCTGCGGCCGGCAGGTCTACTTCGTACTTGGGCGGCGAATGTGTCGTCCAGCCGTGTGGGTAATTTGGTCCTTTAATTTGTTTCACGACCAGAGTTCGATTTTGATTGACTAGGTACGAGTCTGGGAAGGTACGCACGTACATGCATGAAGACGAAAATCCAGGGGACAAATTAATAACACGTCCCACATGAAGAGGTCTTGATTTGCTGAGTGGTTAGTGCAACGGTACCTGCACGTAGAAGTAGGCCATGGCCTGTCAGTTGTTGCGCCCGTACCCTGCCCCATCCGCCAACTCAGGCCGGTTCGTCGTATACGTACGTGGCGCCGCCGCATTCTGCCTCATCTGCCAACACAGTAGTACATACGTACGTACGATGGTAACTACACTACACTGCGCAAGAAGACATACGTTCGTGATATTCTGTCTGACCCGCAGTTCACGGACACTTAAAAGGCGCAGATGATTTCCGTTATGTGGGCGATTTGGCATTCTAGAAACAGAATTACGCATGACGGAGAGAAACTGGACCCGTTGACGACTGTTCGATGGATCAAGGAAGACCTGTCCGTCTTGGAAATACCGAGGTCTGTTGCTGCTATCTTACCGGGGTACAGATGGGTGCCTCCGAAACCGGGGGTGGTAAAAATCAATACAGATGCAACAATGAGTTCGGTTTTGGCTCAATGTGGTGCAGGAGGAGTTGCTCGTTCTGACACTTGTTTGCTGGGAGCTTGGAGCAAATCTCATCATGGGGTTACAGGCCTGTTCATTGGTGAGACGATGGCGCTCAGAGATGAAGTTATCTTTGCAAGACTGCGCGGGTTCTCACATGTGATTGTGGAGACAGACTGCCTGGAGGTAGTGAACCTCTAAAAATCTCGCCATAATAGTCGCTCTGTTGTGGCATCTTTATTTGTAGAAATTGGTGAGCTAGCTGCCAACTTTACTTCTTTTTGTATTCAACATGTAAACAGGTCAGTCAATCTACCGGCTCATTTTTGTGCTAAACATGCATGCTCACTGATGGCAACCGAGAGTTGGACTGACACTAGACCTTCCTTCCTGCTCACTAGCTTGTTGGCTGATGATGCTAGGAGTTCCTCAGTTGAATAAAGCTTTCAAGTTTGAACGCAAATAAAAAAAGGACATACGTAGGGTCGTCGCCATCCGGTGCGTCACGTTCTGGTGCCCGCTCTCCTGGTGGCAGCAGCCGGGCAACGAGCGCTCGCGAGCCAGGACCACGGCCGCAGCGCGCGCGCACACACACACTGCACGCGGACGCAGCCGCGACCGCGGCTGGCTGGTGGCCAAAGCCGTAAACCGTGTACGTAGCCGTCGTCTCGCCGCTATCGTCCATCAGCAGGTGGTGGACGTACGAGTGCAAGCACCAGCAGGCAGGCTGTGGTGATGTATGCCTGTATCATCGCTGTCCGGACTTGCACGCTGGCCGTAGTGTTGGTGCCGGCTAGGAGATGAGGCAGGCCAAGGCCCAAGGGAGAAGAGAGGATTCCTCGCTGTGTGTGTGGCCGTGCACTGCATGTAGCAGGCATGGCATGAGCAGAGCGCGCGCAGGTCACTTTCCCCTCTCATTTTCGATGAAGGCTCTCCTGTTTGGCAGCAGTGCAGCACCCATACTCTTATCTCGGCTGCCCTCTGAAATCGGTTCAATGGGCTGCACCGGTCTATCGCGCCGTTGGTTTCGCCGTGGGATGCCAGGTCGGGCTCGTGTCGCCTATGAACATAACGTAACGCTCCAACAGCGGCCTGTCGACTTAGGCGCACAAGCGTGCGTGCGTGATGGATACGTGGACAATGACGCCCACAGCTACTCAGTGCCATTGCGCACGACTCTCTGCTTCTACCGCGTTCCATTAGGAGCAGCCCGGTCGATCGATCGCTCGCCAGGTCCAATGTCAAAGCTCAACGGGCAAACTGGTGCAGGTCAAACAAGATAAAGACGGAGTTGTGTGCAGTACACAAAAGGCTAACAGATGCAAAGATGTGATTAAGCAAAAAGGCTAGGCACCACAAGGCTAGGTATGTGTGGTAAGCAACTTCATATTTCAAATTAGATAAGAAGTCCAAAAAAAAGGCTCGACAAATAAGACAAGTACCCCACAAAAATATCTAATGATGCAAAAGCAATATATTTTCCCCACATTGAATTCATAAAAAATTGCACCGGTAATGATGCAGTTTGTCACCTCATTATGTAGATCCACACATCAGTGACACCCATCGAGTCGATTTGTTGCAAAAAAGCCTTTGCATATATTCCATTTCAAGTCTGGATGGAATAACCGCAGTGGAGGAGGGCATGAAAATGAGGACTCTGGAACTTTGCTTGCAAATTGGGCACTCCCACAATTCGGCCATCCCCATTGCAGGTGGTCAATGGTCTACACCCTATTTTGCACTACTATTAGCCAAGTGATAAAACATGTCCTTGATGGTGCCCAAGTATCCTGAATTATAGAATCTGCCGGTGTTAGAGTGGCCTCCGAAAATTTAAGCTAGTACTAAGGGGACACTCCACAATCTGGCCATCCTCGGTGTTGCAGGCGATCAACTGTCCACGATCTATCTTGCGCTATTAGCCAAGGGATAAACTTGTACATCAGCGGTGCCCAAGCATCCCAAATAATCAGTCATGCCCACACACACACACACACGCACACACAAACATAGAATTGATTGACTGTCTGAATTCATTTGGTTGTCACCCACCTTTTATTTTACTAAGGTGACATTGCTTATATCACCCTATCAATTACTTCTACAACATGAACGAAACTAGACATGATACACGGTTACCTATTACTTAGCACCAATTTAACACAACATCTAAGCGATCAAATTTGTACTTCAGCCGCTCAACTTCCCCAAATCATTGAGCTTGTCATCTTCCCATGAATTGAAGTTGATAGGCAGTGGAGAATACTAGTAGAGTGAACGACCTGCAATTGGCTTGTCGATCAGATCGTTGCGTGTGTCGTGATCCACATCTTCTTTTACTGGAGTGATGTAACCGATATCACTTAGTCCATTACTTGCATGAGATGAACTAGTACAAGCACGATACGTAGTTACCTTCTACTTAAGATCACTTTATCATGACAGCAAAATTTATTGACATGTTTGGTTGTCCCAATTGATTCAGTCAACATTACAAATATGTTCATCTTTTTAATTGGTAGTGTGATGTAGCATTTTCTTTACCTAGTGCAAGAAGTTATAGTGTTTGTTCTCATCGTAAAAAACTATATGAAGTATTGTATGGATCTCAATGTTAGATTAATGATTTTTGGCAATGATTGAGATTTAACTAATTATCAGACACATGAGAATTAGCAAATTCACTATATAAATCCGCTACATGAATTATCAAACACCTGAGAATTAGCAAATATGTTCTTTAAATCCACTACATGATGGGTGGCTTCACTGATCTATGGTGGAAAATTCCCTTTGAAATCATTTCAGACGCAAGCATGGTGATGGAGGTAGGGACCTTTAATGGGCAGAAAAGCCGATGTATGGCTGCCGACCAGCATGTTCCGGATATAGTAACAACGGAAGTCATGCTACGCGAGAAGGTCTCATCTATGCAAATTCAAGGGGATTACACTTGATTAATGCAGCGGCGGCCGCCTCTGTGGAGTGTACCGATTTAGCGACAATGATTGGCGAGGTTAAGTTCTTGCATTACCATCGTGAAGCTAAGTCGGTCATGAGTTAGCTAGGTTTTTTCTTCTCAAAATAAAAAATCTTGTAACTGAGTGAATGAACCTCCAGATTGCCTACTATTGATAAGATCATGAACAATGTAATTTGCATTCAAATCAATAAAGCTAGCTCATGATGTAATTGGTCGCGGACAAAGGATATCCTATTTTGAATCGCATCCAACCTATCCCAAATCGTAGAGCTGCTCGTCATCCTAAGAATTGAACTGAAGCTAGTACGTATAGGCTGATTGAAAGAAGAATAGGTGGAACTGTCATAGCTATCAGTCATCATTTTTTTGAGCAGTAATGCACTAGTAGAAAAAGGGTCAAATGTTCAGCTCATTACTCTCGGTTTGTATTTGAGTCGGCACTAATGTGACCATTAGTGCCGGTTATGCATTACTGTCGGTTCGTGTTGAACCTTTAGTACCGGTTCATGTCACGAACCGGTACTAAAGGGGTGGTGGCAGGCTGGCGTCAGGCCCGGGCCCCACGAGTCCTTTTATTGCCGGTTTGTGACACCTATAATACCGGTTTGTGTCACCAACCGGCACTAAAGAGTCTTAACCTATACTCCCGGTTGGAGACACAAATCAGCGCTATAGGGCAATTTTCAAACTCTATCCCCTCCCCCCCCCCCCCCCCCCCCGTGTATCGCCATTTCAGTTTTGAAAAAAAAACAAAAGAAAATGATAAAAACTTAAAAAAATAAAATCCTTTGAGATGTAGTTATGTTACTACATCTACAAGTTAGGAAAATTTAAAAACTTAAATTTGGACATGTTTTGCAAACAAGTGTGATGAAAAAGTAAAATGACTATATCTTTTGCATACGATGTCGAAAAAAAAACGTATAATATATCAAAATGTTCAGCACGAAAATCCGCATCCGATTTTGACCGCCTACGGCCTGTTTGCAAATTTTTAGAATCCTCAAATTCTAAAAGAAAAAAGAGATATGCTCAAATTTTTGTCTTTTTGAATTTTGGTCAAACTGTGGTCAAACTACTTATTCAAGAAATATTAATGTTACTAAATAATTATTCAAGAATATTAGTGTTACTAAATAATTATTCCAGTGTTTTGAATTTTGGTCAAATCTGGTCAAACTACTTATTCTAGAAATATTAGTGTTACTAAATAATTACTATTTTTTAGAATAATAGTTTCAAACTCAAACAGTGAAACGTGTGACCTAATGCTCAAGCTAAACTCCTGAGGATTAATAGGATTGACAACTTACATTTGTCAGCAAAACAACAAGTGCAGACTTGGAAAATAGGGGGAATAGGACTCCGAAGTTAAGCGTGCTCAGGCTGGGGTGGTGAGAGGATGGGTGACCGGCTGGGAAGTTAGACGATTTGAAATCAGTGATCCATACTTGAGCAGATAAGAGGGGTGATTAGAGACTAAATCATCAAATAATTCAAAAAATTGAAAATTGAAAAAAAATCATTTTTTCCCAAAATTTTCAAAAAAAAATCTTTAATACCGGTTGGTGGTACCAACCGGTACTAAAGGTCCCCCATACCACGGCGCGAGCTCACGCCACGTGGTGGGCCTTTAGTGGCGGTTCGTGTCGAACCCGTACTAAAGGGGGAAGGGGGGCTTTATTCTCCACCCTTTAGTGCCGGTTGCAGAACCGGCACTAAAGGCCCTTACGAACCGGTAATAAAGCTCCGTTTTCTACTAGTGATGGCTTCCATGGCTAAAAATGTGGGCAGACTGATTGCCCTGCCCATGAGAAGCAGTTAAGCAACATCACGCATCACCGGCTCAGTCTCTCGGAGGTGCTTTACGGGGGTAGGATGTGCCTGTCTGGGTTCATAGGGATGAATGTATGTGCGTATCTATGAGCGTTTGCATTTGTATTGTGTTCAAAACAGAACAAAACAAAATCACGCATCACCCACACAAGAACTAGCTAGGCACTCCCTCAGACATGCCTTCCTTTTTTCTTGAACTGTCCAGCAATTGCTGGCTATTTCATTGATTCATAGCAGGGAGAACATTGTGATAACAAAAAGTGTGTGGCGGTCAGGGACCAAGGATAAAATGGAGAGAAAAGTGAAAAAGGGGCCTCTTAAAAACCTACAATCTCACGGTGGTTCCCCGAAGGGGCTCTCAATGCAATTGGCTCCCGCGAGTCTCCAAAGCTCCAATGAATTTATCAATTCTTTCACAATGTCAAAGGTGGAGGCTATCTTGTTATGGAAAGTGCATCTATTCCGCTCCTGCCAAATCTCCCAGCATGTTGCAAGGAGCATGGTTTTTGCTCCTTTGCGCTCCCTTGGCGTTGCCCTGTTGATAATTTCTCTGATAATCGCCAATGGCTTCTTATGGCGCCACTCGTCCGTCGGCGTGAAGGTGGAGCAGTCGTGCCATGATGCCACCCGTTGCCAGACTCTCCATGTCTCGGGGCATTCCCAAATAATGTGCTTGCTTGTTTCAAGGCTCCAGTGACAGAGCTGGCAGAAATAGCCATTTGGCCAGCCCCGTCGCTAGAGTCTGTTATTTGACCAGACTCGGTTTTGTAGCAGCAGCCGGCAGAACATTTTGATCTTCCCTGGGGCCCAAGTTTTCCATATGATGCCTTCGAACTCTGAGGTATGCCTTCCTTTTATGATGATGAAGGTTCAGTGTCAAGTTTAAGACTTCAACTTTGGTGGGCTGAGAATACCATCAACTTTCTAACCATCCAATCACAAGTTGGTTCGTCATTTTTTTGTGAATTATAACAAATTGAAACTAGCTCCTTGCGTGGGAGTTGCCAAGTTAAAGCATTCAAACATGGCAGGGCCATGTCCAATTATTTGTGTGATGATGATGTATACCACAGAAATGGTCAGGCAGGCCGAGCCAGGGGAGACGGTCACGGGCCCTAGTAATGGTTTTCTCCTTAGATAGCAGTTCCCTAAATTGCTCTATCCTACTGCCGGTCGCCTCGTAGAAAATTCAACAGCATAGCACCCGACAACCCGCAGCGATCAAAATTGTTTGGCTTCTTAATTCCTTTGGTCAATGTGCCATGCTACTGGCAGAGGGTAATTATCTCTTGTCTGTGGAAGTGTCCATCTAAGATATACTATATGATACAACGAAGAACAAATGATGGAAGGTCAGGACGGGCCAGGAGTAGATGTCATGCGATTTGCCAATGATGGGGAATTTGGAGAAGAATGGCGACGGGTATTACTTTTGTAGTACTCTCTATGCACCAGTGGAAAACATGGAGATGTTGAACTTTGCAAGGCCTGTATATTTGTTATCTAGTAAATGGATGGGGTTAGTTGAGATCTTGGGATCTACATATGGCGAAAGCCTTATCAGCCCATTTTCTTATTTATCCTTAGCGCCCGGCTTGCAGGACAAACATTGTACTGCCACGTCGACCACCGCAGTTTTCAATATCCTTGTAAAATCGGTGGAGGGAGCCATGCCGCTTTTCTTTCTTTTCTGAATGAGGTAGACTAAGGCCGCATTCGGCAGTCCACCGCTCCTTAAATCCTAGAATCTACGGAGCAACTGCTAGCTCGCTTCAGGGATTATAACTCCAGCTAGAGCAGAGCGGAGGGACACTGAACGCGCCCTAAGTGTGGACTTGAGCGTTCGTGGGACGGGGTGGCGACGACAAAGGCTTGCAGTCTATGAGGGATCAAACAAATGCGTGGTGTGTGCATGATAAGTTGACCTGGATAAGATCGAAGCATGGCTTGTAGTTGCCCTCGCTTACTCGTTTATCACCACTATATTAACATAACTTTTGCTTCGATCCAATCTTGGTCACTACTCAGTACAGTACAGTACAGAAGAGATCTAGTGGGCAGTTTCCATAGTATGGAGACAATATAGAGGCACCCACATGAATCCATGTACGCGCATGCAAGTGGTGTTTATACTACTACCTGATCAACCAAGATCGATCGGTCCGTTGAACGACGAAGCAGGCACTCGACGTACTATTTAAGTAGACTAGTGCTGTTGTCAACTTGGTGCCGGATCAAATCCAAGTCCACCGTATATCCAACACGGGGATCGAGTCACCGACACATGCGCCGCCGGGCCGATAAGCACGCAGCTGCATGCGCACATCGATCGATGGCGTTTTTCTACTGCCGCCATCGCTGACAGCAATATACAACGATCTTCAAACTGATTGGCGGTACGACCGGTGCGACGTGAGCGTTGCCGGCCGGCCGGTGTGACGCGCGGACACGGTACGCATCGTGTCGTTTTCAGCGTGCCGTGGTGGATCGATCGAGCAAATGTATATATCCGCGCCGGCAAATGTACCGTCGCGTGTGGGTTTTAGAAGCACGTACGTACAAAATCTCTTCATGCATGTGGACGTGTTGTTTTCATTGACTTGCACGCATGCATGTCTGAGAGGGTACGTACACACTACGTAGAAAACCTTGATGATTAGTTTGTCGATGCATGCATCAAGATGTAAACCCAGGAGATAAAGTAAGGGTCCGTCTAAGACACATCTAGATGAGACATAATTATGTCACATCTAATCTTTTTAGAAAACATCTAACATTTTTTAGAGCATTTCTAAATCCGGTTCCACCTCCTATTCGTTGTTTGTTGTTGCTTTGGGCTTCTGTTCGTTGTTTGTTGTCGCTTTGGGCTGGGCCTTTGACGTGAACGTTAACATTGGATTTTCCATTTATTCATCTAGACTGGGCTCGGTTAACATGCTGGGCTTAACTGGATTAGTACAAGTTTGCACCCAATAAACGACAGTCTCGTGGTGCATGCACCATGCAGGTTCCTTAGCTTTGACCAACGTGGGTCAACGCCCCTTTAGGTCAGCTTTCCCCGTTTGTGAACGTGAAAAATGTTCCTGGATTTTTTATGTATATATAAATGTTTGAGATTTTTTCAAAGTAAGTATCAATTTACAAATATTTACCAATTCCAACCCATTGTGAATTTAAAAATGTTCACAAGATGGTCACAAATTTGTAAAAAATATTCAAGAAAAATGCGACTCCCATATACATGTCTAGTGTCGAGTTTCATCTGGGACAAAAAACGTCAGCCCCCAGTTGCGTGTTAGGGTGGACTTGCATCTGTGACAAAAATGGGTCACCCCCCAGTCGAGTATCATATTGAGTGCAGAGTTATAACTCGGGAAAATTGTTCAGGCCCCTAGTTTCGTATTGAGGGTGGACTTGCAGCTCAGACAAAAAAAAGTTGACCCCCAACTACATGTCAAGGGTGTAGTTCGACATGAAGGTAGGACAAAAAATGGGTTGGGCCCTAGTTACGCGTTAATGGTGGACTTGCAGTTGGAACAAGAAAAAAGGCGGGGGCCCAAATTGCATGTTGGGGATGAAGTCACAATTGGGACAAAAATGGTCAATCCCCTAGTCGCATGTTGAGGATAGACTTGCAGCTATGATAAAAAAGGGTCGGCCCCCCAGTTGCGTATCGAAACTGGAGTTGCAAGTAGGGGAGAATTTGGTTGCCCCCCCCCCCCCCAGTTGCATGTCGTGAGTGGATTTGCAACTGCGAGAGAAAAAAGGTGGGCCGTAGTTTCACATCGGGGCTGGACTTGCAATTGAGACAAAAATAGGTTAGACATCCCAGTTGCAGGGTGTAGGTGGACTTGCAACTAGGACAAAAAATGGATCATGCGTGGTTGTGTATCAAAGGTGGACTTGCAACTAGGATAAGAAATAAGGCGGGTCCATTTTGCATGTTGAGGGTGGACTTACAACTAGGACAAGATGGGTCGGGCTCCCCAGTTGCATGTCGAGGATGGACTTACAACTTGGAGAGAAAAAAAGGTGGGCCCCAGTCGCATATCAACTTGCGGCTGGGACTAAAATGGGTCAGACATCCCAGTTATAGGGTGTGGATGGACTCGCAATTAGGACAAAAAATGGATCATGTCCGGTTGCGTATCAAAGGGGGACTTGCAACTAGGACAAGAAATATGGCGGGTCCATTTGCATGTTGAGGGTCGGCTTGCAACTGAGACAAGATGGGTCGGCCTCCCCAGTTGCATGTCGAGTATGGACTTGCAACTTGAAGAGAGAAAAAAGATGGGCTCTAGTTGCATATCAGGGGTGTACTTGCAACTTGGACAAAAAATGGGTCAGACATCCCGGTTGCAGGGTGTAGGTAAACTTGCAACTAGGATTAAAAATGGGCCGTGCCCGGTTGCGTATCAATGATGGACTTGCAATTAGGACAAAAAATAAGGCGGGTCCATTTGCCTGTTGAGGATGGACTTACAACTGGGACAGGATGGGTCGGCTCCCCAGTTGCATATCGAGGGTGAACTTGTAACTAGGTCAAAAAAAAAAAGATCAGGCCCAGTTGCATGTCGGAGGTGGACATGCAACTAGGACAAAAAATGGTCGACCCCTATTATTGCATGTCGATGATGGACTTGCAACTAGGACAAAACTATATGCCATGTCCAGTTGCGGATCGAAGGTGGACTTGTAACTAGGACAAAAAATGAGACAGGTTCATTTGCATGTTGGGCTGAACATATGATTGGGACAAGATGGGTTGGCCTCCCCAGGTGCATTTCGAGGGTTAACTTGCAACTAGGACATAAAAAAGGATCGGGCCCAGTTGCATGTCGAAGGTGGAGATGCAACTGGGACAAAAAAAGCCATTCCCTAAAGTTGCATGTCGATATAGGACTTGCAACTAGGACAAAAGAAGGGACTCAGTTGCATATCAAGGGTGGACATGCAACTGAGGCAAAATGAGTCGCCCCCTTAGTTGCGTATCAAGGATGGACCTGCAACCGAGCCGAAAAAATGGATCAACCCCAGTTGCATGTTGAGATTGGGTTTGCAATCAGTGAGTATTTCTAAGGTGGAGACAAGACACTTATTGCATCATCATTTGCCTGACATCTCTTATAAAAAGAAAAAAATCGCAGAAAAAAACGCAAAGACAACCGCAACGCAGCCAGGCACAACATGAGGTCTGCACTAGCAAAAAGAACAATAATGATACTACAACTCACTAGATGCGGCACATACCATGCCAGGACAAAAAAATGGCAAAAAAGAAATAACAACGACAACATGCGGATGTATGTAGACACATGTGTGTCGACACAAAATCCATCATTTTGATTGTGTGATGTGCGAGTTAGATATCTCATACTCTCTCCATCCCAAAATAAGTGTCTCAACTTTGTACTAACTCTAGTGTAAAGTTGTACTAAGGTCAAGACACTTAATTTGAGACGGAGGGAATAGTTATTTTCAATCTAGATGTGCTTTTCCTAAAAAAATATGAAAATAAAACAAACAAAAACTCCAGCAAAAAGAACAAACAAAGTAAAGCCAAGCATGTGACCTACAACTTATGGCCCATGCAGGAAACGGCACAAAAGAAGCCCACCAGCTACCCTAAAAAAAGCCCACCAGCGGAGAAAAAAAAAGGCAAAAGGAGACGGTGCGGCCGCACCAGCTGACCAACAACGCGTGCGTCAACACAGTCGCACTCGTACGTGGGCAAGTACCAAATGGCAAGAATTTTATAGCTGTTAGATGTGTGGTGGATGATTTAGATGTGACATAGTTGTTTTTCATCTAGATGTGTTTTAGTCAATCTGATAAAGTAACACGTCCACGTGAAGAGGGTTTAGGCTGGTCATAGTGAGAAGTAATATATACTAGTATCATGCATATGATATTAGTGTATGATACTATATTCATAGTGTATATTATCATAAAATAGTATCGTGTGTGGTCTTATTTATTGTTATGCATGACACATAATAGCATAATATTTATTATGATACGATATCTACCTATATTATTATGACCCGCTCTTTTTTCTTTAATTGTTTGCTATGTAAGCATGTTTACGAATCCCAAATACATGATACTAGTTATGTTAACCTCACTATGGCCAGCCTTATAATTTGCTAATTGATTTAGTACAAGGAACCTGCACGTAGATGTAGGCCATTGGTTGTCAGTTGGTGCGCACGTAGCCCGCCCCACCCGCCAGCTCAAGCCGGTTCGTCCTATATGCTCGTGGCGCTGCCGTGTTTCGCCTCGTCGCCGGCAAAATCGGTCAGGTGGGTGCCAGAATACATTTGTGCATAGCATACGTACGATAGTAACTACACTGCACTGTGCAGCAGGAAGACGTACGTAGGGTCGTTGGGTGCGTCCCGTTCTGGTGCCCGCTCGCCTGGCGACAGCAGCCGGGCACTGAGCGCTCAGGAGCCAGCACCCGGACGCGAACAGAGCACGGTTGGCTGTCGTCGCTCCAGAAGCTCCCTGTGGGCAAAGCCATACACGGTGAACCATTTGCCGATTTGCGTACCCGTCGTCTCGCCATCCATCCATTTTATCAGCAGGTGGTGGACGTACGTACTAGTGCAAGCACCAGCACGGGCGCATGCAAGTCGTATTGTCACTGTCCGGATTTGCATTGCAATGCAAGCTGGCCGGAACGGAGCGTTGGTGCCGGCCGGCGGGTGAGCGAGGCGGCACGCGGGACGGAGGACTTCGAGCTCGGCATCATGTCCAGCCTGGTGACGGTGACTGTACGCTCCCACGTCGATGGTGACGGTGACTGTACGCTCTGCGGCCACGAGACGAGGCCAAGGGAGAAGGGAAGATGCCTCCCTGTGTGTGACCGTGCACTGTAGGCTGTAGCAGCAGGCATGACACGAGCAGATTGCATTGCCCACGCGGAGGTCGCCTTCCATTGCTATTTCTCAGCAGTGCTAGCAGCCATGCAGTTATCGGAACAATGGGCTGCACCGGTTTGCCGGTCTATGGCGCCATTGATTTCGCCGTGCCATGCCCCCGCTCCGCTCGTTCGTCTACGAACATAACGTAGCGCTAGAACAGCGTTCCGTCAATCATGAAAATGCGTATGTATCCTGCACGCAGGCAGCCGTGCGTGCATGACGGACATATTGGTGGACAAAGACGCATCAAAGAATCACGGGCCCACACAGCCCCGTAAAGCTCCAAGCGCCGGCTGTGAAAGAAAATGAGCTGGTGCTGCATGCGACAGGTCAGGGGTCCGGTAATCGCTACTCCACCAGCCAGCATATAGCGAGTGTAGGGTAACCAGTACGTAGGGTTTTGGCTTGCTCGACGACAACGGGACAACTTGCCGTTGTACCTCGGAGAGCGTCATCTAGTCTGTAGTGGGCTAGTGGTAGTAGTGGTGCTCTCTCATAAGGGCCATGAAACCAACAATGCTTTTACGTTCAGAAAGTCCGTTTGGCGCGATTCGTCTGGTGCGTGTAATGCATGATGTTGATGGTCCCATTGACAAGCTGTCTTAGCAACCGACACACAGGGTTAGATCACATCACATGTGTGGCTCCAGATCCACGGGATACGGGTCAAATATTACTCGGCCACATGCAGCCGCGCTGGCCTCATGGAAAACATGTCGCCTGGCCTGTAGGGCGGGCAGCAGCAGCGCAATTTCATCGGGCAGCGCGATTTCCATGGATTGGGAACAAGACAATGTAAGGGTCGGTGCATCATCTTCCCGCTTTGAGTAGCATGCACGAACTAGTAGTAGTAGTATAGTAGAGCACCAGCAGTGGTGCACTAGTAGGACACTGCTGCGTTGCTCACGACTCTGGTTCTACAACGTTCAACTATAACCAGCTCGATCGAAAGCCAGGTCAAATGTCAAAGGTCGACGCACTGGTGCAGAAAATACCGGCCGTAGCAGGCAGACAAGATAAAGATTGAGTACTGGTATATGCAGTGCATAAAAGGTCAACCCATTAGCAATTCACTGTACGTACTACTGTTTACTTGCATATGTATGTAAAAGTGCACGCTTCCCTTGCTTCTTCTAGAGGACCCACAACTGACTTGCCAAGACCAACTAGTGTTGAGAATGACCAAGAAATTCGGACGGCACCATGCAAAGCACGCAATAACCAGCTTAACAATCCTATATGCCGAAAAGAGCCATCCTCGCTAATTCATAATTGTCTCAACATGAAAGTATGTCATCTCATCGTATTATAAATGAGACTAGATCGGCAACGCGCCTTGGCGCGAGGGTGCTAGTCCAACCGATATGGCCAAGCAGTGGAAAGTCAAACTGCATTATGCATTAGTAGAAAGACAAGTTTAACACATGTACAGGACAACTTAATCAAAGAGGTGCTACTTGTCCAACCCCAATTCCCACGTCTGTGTGTCTAAGGATGGAAATGTAAGAGACTATATCAGGATGGAATAAAAAAAAGGTTCAATGATCAAACCGCCGATATAACTCTTTTCCGATTAACATCTGATATTACTCTATATCTCAGGATGGAAATATATCTGATATTACTCAAAGAGTAGGTGTTGGTAGATACTCACAACAGTAATCACCCTGTAAAATATCTAAAAAATGGCCCTATCTACATGCCATCAACACATTTGTTATAAAATGTGACATGAAATACCTAAGCAAGGTTTGGTATGATAGAAACCAAAAGCAGGCCATAGCAGTATTAGTCTCAGATAACTTATTTACACTGTTTTTCATACTGCATAATAGTAAACTACATGGTTGACTGTTAGATATATAATTTTGTCCACACGCCTTCATCCGATTTGCTTGATATATAACTTTGTCCACACCCCTTCATCTGATTTGCTTGATATATAACTTTGTCCACACTCCTTCATTTGATTTGCTTGCATGTTGCAAAGCATGGATCTGCTAAAGGACATGTCATGTTAGGCAAACTATTCAATTAGTGCGTCTCATGGATAGCGAGGAAATAATTTGGTCTGTATGAAAGAGAATCACTTTGGATAATATTAAGTGATCTAGATACAATATGTAGCCTCTTTAACATAAAAGAATATAAAAGATGAAATTAAATCTATTTTATCTTAGTATTCTACAAGGCACCTAGAAAACATAATAAGCCTACTATACATAAATATCCTCCAAGATTTTCTTTAGGCACAAAACTTGATTACACTATGATCTCATCTTATTATGCGCCTAATTATTTAACACTGACAAACATGATTGATCTAGTAAAGGTGCACAATTTCAGCCAAGATTAATGTTGCAAGGTAATTGTCTCGGCACCAAAGCAGTTTTTTTTGGCACAAAGCTCTGATACAAAAAGGGAAAGGGATAATCACAAGTGCACGTCCTTCTATCTAAGGTCACATACAACAACAATTTGAACATGTACTATTAGGAAATTAAACCTCTCTTCAGTGTATATTTACTTAGAAAGATTCTCTCTAAAATAAACCAACATCATTTATCAAGTATTTATTTATAAAGATTTTCTCTAAAATAAGCCAACATCATTCATCAAGGCCACCCAGTTCGGCGGTAAAACCAGAGGAGAGAAAGAGGAAAAAAGGACACATATATTTATTATAGTTATAATCTGTACATATATACTGAGAAGAAACAAGAGCTCCGAGTTGAGGTTCTTCTTCTCTGCACCCGCACAAACGCACAACAAATAAAATCATTATTTTCACTAAGATTTCACAAGGGAACATGAAAAACTATCAGGTACCAGCAAATAAATAAAAGAGATCTCCCTGACCAAGCCCACACTCTCACTCTCTCCCATAACTTACCGGAGACCCATAAGAAGCCAACCCAATAGTAGCCATGCAGTTGAAATTTTAGAACAACAAGCAAACACCATGATGATGCACACAATCAGGGAGGGAACCAAGCCTACCAAATCGAAACACATCAGGCATTGAGAGGGAGAGAGAGAAGGAGAAGAACAGGGGCAAGGGAGGAGACCTTGATATGGCGCAGCTGGACCAGGCGCAAAAGATGTGGACGACGCCGTCAGGATCAGCCCCATACATGGTTTAGACATCGACATTATCCATGTTGGTCATGTGGCACAGCAAGCCATAATCAATACACCACAAAGAAACCAACAACAAATTAGTTGTGCCCTTCAATGCATAAAAGATACATGGAAAAGCAATTACAAAATTATAGTAAGAATAAAAAGAACTTGTGGACCGCTATCTTTATAACCAACAAGAGAACAGAAATGTTCCACTTTCATGAAGCTGAGAATTTTAATATGTATAGAAAAGGCATAAATGGAGCATGGGATCTGAACAAAATATACAAAAATACAGAAAAATATATTCGGTGGCAGCCATGTGGACCAAGGAAGTAACTAAGGACCAATTGAACCAAAAACAGTTTAAAGGGGAACCAACAAAGTAACCAAATGAAGAAAAAATTATCACATCAAGATACTAATAGTACATCAGTGAAATCTTTACATAAGACAGCTATAAATACTGGGAGCGAGTCTGTCCAGTATAACAAAAAGCAACTTACTTTTAACCAGATTAAATCAAGGACCAACAACAAACAATAAATATCAAGAACAACTTATATGCAATAAAGGTATGAGAGAGAGAAAATATGTACACAAGACGTCTATAAACACTGGAGCATAAATAAGCGACACCTTTAAATACAAATAAAGGGATCATTGCATGGTGGGCTCAGATTCGCCTTTCCTCGATCATATAACCTACTCCCGTCAATTATGGTGCATTGTGTAAAACTCCAGTATACACTAAAAATATACCAAAAGAAAGGTAAAAAAAGGTTCAATTGATGCACTGGTTATACACTATGAATATACCAAAAGCAACAAAGTTTTGATACATATGGATATACTGTAAAAAGGAATACATTTTGCGGGTCAAAATACTGTTTACAATAATTAGATCAAGTCATTTTTGTATAAAAAAATGAAGCCTGGGTAGCATATTAAGGGGCAGCCGAATACTACAAAATACTGAAAGCAAGACATTTATACAAAAAAAGCTAGTGACAATCAGCTAGTAGCCTAAAAAAGTTTCAAGAACAACAAAAGTCAATGCCAACAAATGTGTTACCTGCCGGAGTCTTCGGATGTCCTTTGCCAAGAATGCCTAAAGTTCCTCACCTCTCCAAGAAAAGTTGAGTAATGATGGCCCAAAAAGTGAAGAAAAAATGATTTTCCTGGAGAAAATAACAATCTGCAAAAACAACATGAGTGGATCCTTCTATCAAAGTTGACAGAAAATAACAATGCGAACTCAATATGTACATGGAAAATATCTTGATAGAACATGTCGAAAGCACTCATGAAGCCCTCCAGTTTCATAACAAAACCAATGGGAGAAAAGAGATTAAAACACACAAGTAGTTTCTTACATTTACAATCCATCAGACAATTAATGTAGAACTCATGAACTACAAGTATTAATATCTTAATTGAAGTCTTAAAGGCTATCAAAGGAGAAACAGACGATCAGGTCACCATGATGCTTAGACACAAGGGGAACAAAGTAATATGAAGACAAAGAGCAATATGGAAACACGCCTAAGTATAGCTTTGGACCAAATATGTACACGGGAGTAGAGGCACACAGATAGGTTTTGGTAGGCAAAAATAGTTCTAGCTTACAACGTATACACACAGACTCTGCTCGTACACGAGGCATACATTCCCGCGGCACATCATCATTCTTGGAACCGGAAATGAAGAAAATTCTAAATTGACAGTAATGTGATATGAAAAAGAGTTAAATTGTACTCAAATCCAGCAGATTATATAGCTTACACTAAGCAGAAAAATACACTAAACTGGGATCATGCTTTCCACTCCACAATGCTTAGAACCAAGCAGAGTTAACAAATCAATAATAGTAAATAGGCCAAAAAACAAAATATTGCATGTAATTTGGTGCGTTATAATTTGTTATAATCTTCATTGCACGACCAAAAATTACAACTAATAAATTAGCAATGCAATTAGAGGACCGTGTAGGCATCTATTTTTAATAACAGAAAAGGGAGACATTAAATATACAGAATCATGTGAACGTATGTTCTTACATTGAAAAGATGTTCATCACTGCCATTAGAAGGAGGCACAAAGAGACACCTAATTTTCAGATGTATAAGCATACTTTACACTAACTGTGACATAAGCAGAAATGGACCATCTACTATAGTCCAGTTAATTATTACATGCTCATTTCCTCTAAATGTGAATATATATGTAACATTGAGAACATGATATATCTTGGGGTCTGGGCTAACACATCTAAATCCTAGGTAGGCATCCAGGCCTCCTATAAAATTAGGAACAATAAAAGCAGAAAACACCCAAGATTTCTATGAATTTTTGTAACTTGAGGCATCAAATGTTCATGCAAAAGATAAGATCATAATAGAAAGGATCAATGTATTTCCAATAGAACTCACCTTCTAATTTTTCTCTGGATTCTTTCAGTACATAACATAAGCCATCAAACATTTGAGCACATGATATATCTTGAAAATTACAGCACCTTGTGCAAACCAACCTGCACAAAAGACACAATGCAATTTCTTTTCTTCAGAAACACCACTTTTGGCAACAGAAAACAAATTATAGTGGAAATAAATTAGAACACATTGGCATTCTTTGCATTCTTGACATGACAGCAAGAAAAAAGCACATGCTTGACCAGGCAAAATAGAATTGGCAAGATACTAAGAAGCACCACACAAACTGATCAACAGTATAATCTTATTGGCATCAGCCAATATGTACGCATGTATAACACTACAAATTTATTGGCATCCTAAATTGCAGTTGACACATATACCAAGTCACATACAGAACTGCAAGTGTCTTTTATTTCCATAGATAAACAAACTTAACTATCTCAGCCAGTACCAAAACAAAAATGATCGTGAAGTGCAAGACCGGCTCCATCGGATGTGGTGACGTTGCTCAAACACACTCTGAGGTTATCCGAGAAGATCGTGGGGTGGTGGTGTGCATATTCAAGAGGGTACAAAACTATAGACAAACATCTTCTGCATCAACCAACTATTAACACGTAAATACTCTGGATGACACATGGCATGAACTTGCTAGAGAAAGATTAACAGTAATACTGCCTAGTTTCCTAATTCATAAGAATTGAGCATATACCTTTGTCTAAGCGGGAGTTATTGCCAAACATGATGTCTTCACCTCTTAATTGATCACAATCGATGATATATAGGGAACACCGATGACCTGGTTATAAAAGTGGAACATGATTTATCAGAGAGAGCAAGCCTTGCTTTGACTCTCAAATCTTTTGCAAAAATATATTAGAACATGATAGTAAGGAAATTTGAAATAAGCAGAGCCATCATTTGCATCTTCCAAGCACCTACCAATATGCAAGCTTACTGTTTTGTACAGACTGTAAATCTTGCAGCACCAGTTTTCCCAAATGCTGCCACATAACCCGAAGAACTGGATATTCTCTTAAAGACTCCCATCAAAACATTTGTAAGAATATTAAAACTGAAATGCATCCCCTTCGCTATTCTCCCATTCTCAACAAAATAAAAATTTGCAGCAGTAACTAAAACAATAGCAATGCATCTGGGGTCTGGGTTGACACATTTAAATCCTATAATTAACCAGGGTCATCATTCTTAATCACAATCCACAACTACAAAACCAAGAAAAGCCTTAGTGATCATGAAGGGTATGAATGATTAGCAAAAAGTGGAACGGGCTGATGAGAGATACACAGAGTGAGAGGCATGAGATCCTCACAGTAGCACCACCATGTTTAGTGACTTGCAGCTCCGGCTTGCTGCTCAGCCGGCGGACAGGACACCGAGCTCTCACTGCATCAACGACTTGGTTGTACGCTATATGGAGCAGCAGAAAAAAGGAGACCAGAACTGTATATATGGACATATATGAGAGAGGGGAACCTGAGATGCAGTACCTGAGCGCACGCGCAACATGAGTACAACAACCGCACACGATGGTGACCCCAACGGAGCAGCGGCGTGAGCCGCGACTTGCGCTTCTGCCGTCGACGGCGACAACACCCATCAACGCGGTCGTGCTCGACTTCACGCACATGAACGAGCAAGGGTTACACCGTGTCCATGCTCCCGCTGGACAGCGCCGCCAGTTGACTGGCACATGGTGGTGAAGAGGTGGCTGGGCGTGGAGGTATCTTCCAAGTGGAGAGCTCCCAATCGAAAACACATCAAGCAAAGAATCAGAAAACAGAAGAACCAAACAAAATAGTTAGCAGTAAAACACCAATTCCTCATATAATCAGAAACTGGAAATTGGGAGCCGACTGGATAATCAAATTAATCTAGCATAACCAAGAATAACATTTTGATTCGCAGAACTGCAACCACAATAAGCGTAGACCCTCGAAGCTCTTTTTCTAATCAACCATGTGACTTATCTGGCATGTGATTATATGGGTAAGCAAGGACCAAATTAATCTAGCACCTGAAAACAACACTTTGATTCAAACAACTGCAACCATGACGTAATCCAAATAACTGGAGCAGGCATAGATCCCACATCTTCTACTTAACCAACCATGCGACTTCGCTGATCCCCAATGTAAATTGTAATGCACGAAATTAAACCACAGGGCACATAGTTTATTGCATCCAAACCTAACCCTAACCCAAGGAAGAAATTGGACCAGACCAAACTAAAGCCCACATAATTCACTCTGCACACCTTCCTGGCAGTACATCCATAATCCCAAACATTGATCCCAATCCACATCATAAGAGTGCCTCCTAATTACTAAATGACTTCAAGAATCTAAGCGGAACCAAGTCCCTTGTAAACAACAACGGCACACTTTATGCAAACCAGCTAAAGCTAACAAGGCAGCAACAAATGTCCATTTTTTTGGAACCTAGTCAAACCATCGATTCAAAAGATTCCAATATTTGGAACCTAGCTAAATCCTTCTATCTCCTATCGATTCCAAGCACGGTAGCACAAAAGGCCCCCAAAAAGTGCCATCTTTGGAACCTAGTCAGACCATCCAGCCAAAAAAAACTCCTATTACTTGGAATCTAGCCAAACCAAAGAGCAAAAAAGGCCCCAGTCTTTGGAATAGTCCTAATCCAACAACATCTCCAGATAGAGAAGACAAAAAACCTACAAGCATAGAACCTTCACATTGTGGTCTTTAGTTTGGCGTACTCACCGGAAAAGGAGGAGGCCCAGTTCGATGCGCCCCTGCAAGGCTGTACCTCATGGCCAGCGGGAAGCGGAGCCACGCGTGGGGGAGAGGGAGGAGACGAAGAGGAGCCGCCGGAGTGCACCAGAACCGCGCCGGCGACGAAGACAATGCCCAGCCCGAAACCCTAGCCACGGGCCACGGCTACAGGGACTCGCCCATTGCCTACAAGTCGCCACCGCCGCCGGGATGGACGCGGGAGAGGAAGAGACGTGCGGCGCGACTATGCGCTGGGGGCAGAGGAGAGAGGCGTAGGGGAGGAGGAGGCCGACCCCCTGGGCCACGCCGCCCGCGCCGCGTCCCATACGCCGCCGCCTTTGCCTTGCCTCGCCATTCCTCCTTCCCTCCCGTGGGAGCATAGGCCGGGGCAGGGCGTTAGGGTTTGGGCGGCGCCAGATCGGAGGGGTGGAAGGAGGAGGCCATGAGGGGAGGAGGCCGGACGGTGACGGGGAAGGAGGAGAGGGAGGCATGGGTGCGGGAGGAGGAGGCGCGTGGGAGGGGAGAGGAGGCGGCGGCTAGGGTTCAACACAGATCGCCCCTCTTTTATACCCCCTACACGAAATGACCGAAGTGCCCTGGTGGGGGCATGGATATTACAATTCATTGCAATCAAAATTTTATCTGAGGGCTGAGGTTGATCGGGTAAATATCCGACGGCTCACATCGATCTAGCCCGAGATCCGACGGTTGTGACGCGCCAGGAAAACGAGATGGACGGTCGGATGTTTCAAATCGCTGAGAGAGCTCAGTGGAGGCTTCGTCTCTTATTTCTGGATAAGACTCACCTCAAAATGCAATCATGCATGCAAAAGACCCACCACAATATTCAACCGTGCATATGTTTTTCATTCAATTGTAATAAACTTATATTCAGTAAATGTTGCAACTACACATAATAAAAATATCAGTTGCAAAAGGCATCTACTCTCCTGGTATATAATTCATCAAACCTTTTCCGCCGGTAACGATCCAATTTTTCGCCTCTTTCTTTATAGTTGTTGCGACCACTGTACCAATCATTGAATCTTTTTTCTTTTTCTCTGAGGAAACCTATCGTTGTTTTGTTGCGGAAAACGTTTGTCGTATCTTTCATTACAAAAGTTCCAGAACACGGGCAAACGGTGGTGGAAGCGAGGACTTTGCGCAAGTAGATTGGGCCAAGGATGGCCGCCGACAATTTTTATGATGAAGAAACATGGAATTTCTTTAAATCGTTAGATTCACCCAACGGGTGCTATTCCATTATTTTAAATTCTTGCTAGTATTGAAAATACTATGCAAGTTAGTGGTCAGAAAATAGAACCATGAGGAATATGAAGTAAAGTGGAGTCTAATAGACAATCAAAGACAAAATTACCTCTTAATAGGAATTGGTCATTTCTGAATGATCACAAAGACAACTCTCAAGTTTGTCAAATATGTGGTTATATAAATATCATACCTATGACTAGCAAACCCTCAAACATATGGTCAAGCCACACCACAAATTCATTAAAAGGGTCAATAAGTTCAATGGGATAAATTTGAAAATTTGCAAATAACAACCAGAAATATTCTGGTAAAGGATTGTTCTCAGAATCTTCATCAGAAGGAGGACCAAAATCTAGTGCACAAAAAGGAGGATGACCTCATTTTCACTCAATAATATCGGAGACATCGGGTAATCTCCTAATTATCCCAAAATATCATTATACTTATACTAGGGTAATTGCCCGTGCGTTGCTACGGGAGTATATGATCTAGTTGTTCTATCATGTATATCTTTATGGCACATTTTGGTTTTTCTAACATATAACTTTAGGGCACATCAGGCCGCATTGTTGACTTATTTTTACCATTAAATCATTTCTTGCTCCTACATTCTCACGAGTTGCTAATGCAAATGAATTTAAGAATTTTCCATAATGTTTCCTCCAAACAAGCTATTCCTCCTACTTTATCTCACTCTAGCAGGCACTATGTATCCTAGCTTCTACCTCCCTTCAAAAGATAGGAAATGGACTGTTCAAACATCACATGATTGAGAAATGAGCAAATGCATGATCCTCAGTAAGAATGTATGGCAAATGTTTTACTAATGCTGGGATACTGAACAAGTTCAAGTAATATAACATAAAAACAGAAATGTGCAAGCCAATTGGTGAGGAAAGTCATCTAGAAGATAGTGCACACCATCTTCTCATGTCCTGCAAAAATTCTTCGGTGGCTTCTAGAAATATCTATGGGGTTGTTTGGATTGACGCCCTCACACGCCCAGCCCAAAAATTGGCGTTGACCAGACCTTGCATGCCTGTTTGGATTGCCACCAAAGAATTGGTGCGCCCAGCCTTCCCTAGCCACCCTTGTCCAAATCCACGCTAATTTTTCAGCGGGACAGGGGTGGCCGAATCATTCGCCTATTAATTGGCGTGCCCACGATTGGCAGGGCCAACGCTGGCACAATCCGAACAACCTCTATATCTATGCCTTGTTGCCCAGCATCCTTTTTATATATGGTGTAGATCATAATGTCTATATCCATCCTTTTTCAAATAGGAGAAGAGGCAAATGTTAATAGACATGCTAAAACAAAAGTTAGTTGTAGCAGATATTTCTCATTACATGATATTTCAAGGTCCCTTAATTTGTATTGCATACCAAGTGGTGAATATAAAGGAAATTCCATCGATCAACAGAGAAGTATTATTCCAGAAGTTGAAAAGCTACAGGAGAAAAGTATTCTCGAGGTTTAAATAATTTTATTCAAAAACTCATGCAGGCTAGCACATAAAATTCTTTTAGCAGAATAGTTGCCAAAAATTGAAAATATATCTATGCACAATTGAGGTGGATCATACCATGATAACATCTTGTTATCTCATTTCTCAAAGATATCAACAACTGGGAAATGCATATGCATCCTAGCTGTAGATCCATTGCAGAATATATCCCGGCAGCAAAAGCAATTGTTTTCTCTAGGTGAATATTTTGTATCCTGCACATGAGCTGCATCGTATCGATGGAGTACGAAGCTTGTAAAGCACATTAATATTTCAAACTATAAAAGTAGTTACCACGCAGCATGAATTACTAACTCTGATTCGTAAACAAGTATTAATCTTCCTTTTATGAGGAAGAGTCATTGGTGCTCAAGTGCTAGCTCCACTCTACTGAAACTATTGTCAAGTTGACAGGGTACTGAAGCTGAGTTACAGACATAAAAAATGAAAAACAAAGCATACTTTTGTTCACACAATTGTAGAGTCTGATAACACAGTGACCTTTTCCATTCTATTGACTCTCTCTCTCTTGCTCCCTCCCTCCATCTCTCTCTCCACACAACAACAACAACTAATAGCAGTAGCAACAGCAGGGTACCATAAACAATCACATATAATCTCTCTCTCTCACTCCTTGATCAGTATCAACTCTCAGCATGAACAGAAGCATCGGTGTAGCAGCACCGGCAATACGAACATCGGCAGTAGCGTAGCGGTAAAATTGCATCTCTCGCGTAGGTCTTCCCACCAATGTCACGTCGTTCTGTCAGTGCCACATCTACCCATCTTCTTACCAGATCGAGCGATGCACACATATTTCCTTCGCTCCCCGCCGTTCGAGCGAGCAAGGGCGTGCGTGCATCGGCGCCGCAACACACACCAGCGCATGGTTAGTGGTCACCGTGGCTGCATCGCTGCATGAAGAGCAGGCGGACTTCTACCTCGGCCAGCGGCCCGCCTCTCGCATCCTCTCCTTCCCCCGACGGGGGCCTCTCCTCTACTCGGGACGGCCCCCTCTCTCTCCACCACGACCGACTTGACGCGCCAATGTTGGATCTATTTGAGCGAGGCGAGAAAGGGAGGGTTGGGCCTCTGGCGGGTGGCGGCTAACAGGAGCGAATGAAGAGAGGATCAAGAAGATGGGATCGAGGGAGGCGAGGTAGAGAGAATGGTTAAAGGAAGGAATAGGAGAGATTGCCGTCCGTGATTGATCTGATGAATTGATTGTCATCCGTGAATTGAATGAATTGCCAAATACTGATTGATCAGGAGGAGAGGAAAATCGCTGGTGGGAGAGGATCAGAGGACCGAACGATGGGGTGGGGGACGTAAGAGGGGAGACGGAACCTTACGGTTCTTTTAGGTAGTAGAGACTACTACATGTGGTAGGGTGTCCAATATCATATCCCTTGGATACAATATTTAATAAATTTGACTGCATGGGTCAATTCATACTCAGTATTGCGTACACAATATTTTTCTAAATATTAATAAATTAAATATCTGTCTTGATAGACTTTTCTGTCCTAGTTTAGGGATGATTAGAAAATTATTAACAATTATGTTGGTCACAACTTAACAAGTTACAATTTTTTTCAAATCATCAAATTTTATGTGCACCGCATGTGCCATAGGGAAAATCACTTTTAAGGAACTCTCACCTTAAAATTCTAAATGAGCCAATCAATCTTCCTTGAATACATTCAGAAGATATATGTGGATTAGTTAACCACTATGTGGGACTATTTAGATACTTCATGGTACTCATAGGAACATTTATAAAATGATTTCAAGTGTGTCTCTTATCACACACAACCATGCATGATCTTACTAAATCAATTGCTCAATTTATCTAAGTAAGAGCAAATTCTCTTGAAACAGGATCTATAAACTCATTCGAATGAACAATGTTGTTAAACTCATTCGATGATGTTTTTTTGCATTCAATACTTTATGTACATACCCAGAATGGTTTAGCTATATTTCTTATCAAAGATAGTAAAATTAATTACATGGCCAATCTTAAACAATAGTAAATTTACCAGCCTCTTGCTGGACACATACGTCCTTACACACCGTAAGTATGATCTAAATCATACCAACTGCATATCATACTACTTTCCCCTTGTAGTAACTATGTTTGAATCAACAAGGTATTTTCCATCTGCAATAATTCAGTTAAATACCGATATCACCACTCTAGCGTACATCAATGTGCCCTCATAGAAAATTAGGGACCTATGTGAGAAATAACAATTTATTCATCAATCAAAATTACTAATAGCATGTATTCTAATTGCGTCAGCGATAAGGATATTTTGGACATTAGGGGGAGATAAGTACCACAAATAATGCTTAGAAATAAATTAGAAATGTTATTGAGATTCAATCCTTATATCCACGTACTCAAAGAACCTGAACGAGAAGTTTAGAGAATCACATATTTGCAACACATTACCAATCTGGCACATACATTTACTGATGACACGGTGTCACTAAATTCTGTATTCCTGTAATAAAGTGTCAAAAGGAATGGAGATACCTTATAAACCACTCTTCTCCCCAAATGAGAGCAAGAGGGGGAGAAAATCTGACCACATGAGATAAAACTTCTCAGATGCTTCCGTGAAAACCGAGGAAATTAGATCCTCAACCAGTAATTGTAATTCAACATCAAGTTGAAACACGCCTCACAGGATGCTCATCATCTAAAGCCTGGTATAAATGTGCACAAATATTTTGTTTTCGGGACAACGAAACACGTCGACTCCATTGTTGTAGGAAATTACAAGGAGTTAAAAGGAGTAAATACATTTCCACAAATTTCATTGATTCCTCCAGAAACATATGAAATAAAGACTGCATTTCTCGACATATATTTCTTCTCAAAATTGCTAAAACCTTTTGGGCCCTGAACCACAATCTATGGTAGAGTGCATCTTGCACTCATATTGGTTGACATAAAGGAAGCAAGTAAGGAAGAATAACACTCGCTCAACCAAAGAGTTATATTTACCATAATAATACATACTCCTCATAAGTATTTCCTTCATAGAATACAAATGAGTTCTCATTCATAAATAAAATCAATGAGTGGTGAGACAGCGAGGCTTGCAGTAAAAGGGTTCACATAGAGACTCGACATCGATTATGAGGTAACATACCCTCATGGTATGAGTGAAATTATTTTTTGATACTAAATATCATTGGCAGAACAAATAATATTATCCATGCAGTTAATGGATGTAGTGACTACATAGTCATATGGGTCACTTGTTTCGGAAAAAAATTCTGAATCCAAAAACAAATCACAATATGAATTGTGTAAACCTACATAAGTTAGTCCATGACTCGAAATACTGGAAAATCATATGGTACTACCGACTAAATGAGTTTCTTCTTCAAAATGATTACTCAAGAATGCTGATTTTTTGTGTGCTATTAAAAGAATCCCAAATTTGATTACCTTATGTCATTTATTGTATATGGATGACTTGATCATCAATGTTTATACAAGACCTAAACGTACACAAAATCATCTCAAGATGGAAAAACATTGCGGTCACGACGCTGTTTGTGCGCCTCACCGGCGGCGGCGGCGGCAGGATCCGCATCATAGAAACGTGGGCAGACTGATTTCACTGCCATGACAAGCGATTAATCAACATCACGCATCACCGCTCAGTCTCTCGAAGGTGCTTTAGGGGGTAGGATCTACTTGTGTGGGTTCATAGGGGTGAATATATGTGCATATTTGTGAGCGTCTGCATTTGTATTGCGTTCAAAAAAACATCACGCATCACCCATGGAAGAGCTACCCATGCACTCCCCCACACAGGCCTTCCTTTTATGATGACGAAGGATCAGTGTCAAGTTTCAGACTGGACTTTGATGGGCGAAGGATACCACTATATTTCTAACCATCCAATCACATGTTGGTTCATATTTTTTTTGTGATATATAACAAATTAAAACTTGCTCCTTGCGTGGGAGTTGCCAAGTTAAATCATTCAAATGTGACAGGGCCATGTCCAATTATTTAGTCAGGGGAAGCGGTCAAGGGCCCTAGTAATGGTTTTCTCCCTAGATAGCACTTCCCTAGACTACTCTATCCTATTGTCGGTCGCCTCGTAGAAAATTCAAGAGCATTGCACGCGACAACCCGCAGCGATCGAAATTGTTTGGCTTCTTAATTCCTTTGGTCAATCTGTCATGCTACTGGCAGAGTGTAGTTATCTCTTGTTTGTGGAAGTGTCCACCTAAGATATATTGTATGATACAACAAAGAACAAATGATACAACGAAGAACAAATGATGGAAGATCGGGATGGGCCAGGAGTAGATGTCATGTGATTTGCCGAGGGAGAATTTGGAGAAGAATGGCAGTGAGTATTACTTTTGTAGTACTCTGAATGCACCAGTGGAAAACATGGAGATGCTGAACTTTCAAGGCATATATATTTGTCATCTGGTAAATGGATGGGGTTAGTTGAGATCTTGAGGTCTACATATGGCGAAAGCCTTCTCTGTCCATTTTCTTATTTATCCCTTAGCACTGGCATGCGGGACAAACAAGGCCAATTGTACTGCCACATCGATCACGCCAATTTTTAAATTTTAATATCCTTGTAAAATCGGTGGAGGGAGCCATGCCACTTTCTTTCTTTTTTGAATGGGGTAGACTAAGTGTGCATTTGAGCGTTGGTGGGCATGGGTGGTGTCGACAAAGACTTGCACCTTGAAGTATATGAGGGATCAAACAAACGCGTGGTGTGTATATGATGGGTGTGGCTAGTTATCGGTCAACTAAGACTTAACCAAGTCTGAGTTAAGTGGCATAACCAAATATCGACTGTAGCATCAACTAAGACATAACCAAGTCTTTGTCGATGAATGTAAATCTCACGAATGTAGCATAACCAAGTATCAACTGTAGCATCGACTGGAAAAAAAGAGGAGAAAACTGTGGAAAAAAGAAAAAAAATACACGGATCTCAATGTAAATCTCGCCAATGTACCATCGGCTGAGACATAATCAAGTCTCAGTCGACTGAGATTTAGCAAGACTAGTATATGATATGTTAACCAGCATGGGCTTGTAGTTGCTCTCAGTTTGTTTCCGCTTGGTTGTTATCACCACCATATTAACTTAGTTTTTTCTTCGATCCAATATTGGTCAGTACTCAGTACAGATCAAGTGGTCAGTTTTGATAGTATGGAGAGAATATAGAGGCAGTGCATTGCACGCTCGACTTACCCACATGCATCCATGTATGCATGCAAGTGGTGTTTATACTACTACCTGAGCAACGAAAGATCGATCAATCCGTTGGCGACGCAGCATACGGCTGGTGGTATTAATTCTACTACTACTGCTGTTGTGTTGTCAACTTGTTGCCGAATCAAATCGAAGTCTGCAGTAGTAGTATATGCTAAGTAAAATACTGGTGCTAAGAGTATATGCAACCCTTCTTATCTAGTGGATCGAGTCACTGCCGACACATGCGCGGGACGATAAGCACGCAGCTAGCTGAGCGCATCGATCGATCTATTGTTATTTTCTACTGCCGCCACGGCCATGGCCACTCGCTCGATCGCTGACAGCAATATACAACGATCTTCAAACTGATTGCCGGCACGACCGGGGCAATGTGACGCGCGGACACGGTACGAATCGTGTCGTTTTCGCGCGTGCCGTACGTGGTGGAGGCGAGTGAACCGTCTAGTCCAGGCGTGTGGGTTTGAGAAGGTACGTACACGACCTCTTCATGTGGACGTGTTATTTTCATTGACAGTGCATGTCTGAGAAGGCACGTACAAAACCTCGATGATTAGTTTGTCGATACATGAATGCATGGAGGTGATAATTAATCCAGGGTAGGGTACAAACAGGTCCACATGAAGTGGTCTTAATTTGCTTGATGGCTAGTATAGGTAGGCCATGGGTTGTCAGTTGGTGCGCACGTAGCCCGCCCCATTCCGCCAACTCAAGCCGTTCGTCGTATACGCTCGTGGCGCTGCCGTGTTTCGCCTCGTCGCCGGCAAAATCGGTCAGTGGGTGCCAGAATACATTTGTGCATACACCCGATAGTAACTACACTGCACTGTGCAGCAGGAAGACGTACGTAGGGTCGTCCGGTGCGTCCCGTTCTGGTGCCCGCTCGCCTGGCGACAGCAGCCGGGCCCGGTGCGTCAGGAGCCAGGACCACGGCCGGAGCCCGGAGCACGCACCCGGACGCGGGCACGGCTGGATGTCGTCGCTCCAGCAGCTGTTGGTACCGATACCCATCGATTCCCCTGGGAGGGCATGCAAGCCGTGTTGTCACTGTCCGGATTTACATTGCAAGCTGGTCGGCGGCCAGGAGATCAGGCCAAGGGAGAAGAGAAAATTCCTCAGAGTGTGTGACCGTTAACTGTAGGCTGTAGCAGCAGGCCACCTTCCTTGCCAGCACTACTGTTTTCCCTCTCTTTTCCGATCGAGGCTCTACTGTTTCCAAGTCTCCGGAACCCGGGGACAATGGGTTGCACCGGTCTATCGCGCCATTGATTTCGCCGTGCCATGCCCACTCGGCTCGTGTCGCCTACCAACATAGCGTAACGTTCGAACAACGGTCCGTCAATCATCAAAATACGTATGCATCCTGCACCCAGACAACCGTGTCTGCGTGGTGGACAAAGACGTGTCACACACACTCACAGACGCACACCGCCCCGTAAAGCTCCAAGCGCCGGCCGGCAGTGAAAAGGGAATGAGCTGTTGCTGCATGCGACATGTTAGGGGTCAGGTAATTACTACTCTACCAGCATATAGCGAGTGTAGGGTAACCAAGTACGTAGGGTTTTGGCCTGGCTCGACGACAACGGGACAACTTGCCCTTGTACCTCGGAGAGCGTCGTCTAGTGTGTACTAGTAGTGGTACTGGTACTCTCTCATAAGCGCCATGAAACCAATGAATCCCATATAATTCATCTCACTGGACAGCATTGCTTTTACATCCAGAAAGCCCGTTCGGCGCGGGGCGCGATCGTGCATGCTATTGATGGCCCCATTGACAAGCTGTCTTATGCCCTTCCCAGTGTTTCACGGTGTACAGGTGCTAAGGTGCCACATAGGGAAATATGATGTGGCAAAACATTTAAAGAGGAGAGAGAGCATTGTGGTGACCCCAATAAAAACCAGTGCTAAGCACGTGGACCTAGGCAAAAAGACTACCAACCAATACATGAAGAAGTTTTATTGCTAAACAATTAAATAGAGGAGGCTTAGCTACAAAACCTAAACACCAATGCATTGGGGACATTAGTTGCTAAGCATTTTGATGCACTTAGCACCCCACTTTAGCACCAATGCATTGGGGACATTAGTTGCTAAGCATTTTGATGCACTTAGCACCCCACTTTAGCACCAATGCATTGGGGACATTAGTTGCTAAGCATTTTAATGCACTTAGCACCCCACTTTAGCACCAATGCATTGAGAGAGGTCTTAGCAACAGACACACAGGGTTAGATCACATCACATGTATGGCTCCAGATCCACGGGATACGGGTCAAATATTACTCGGCCGCATGCAGCCGTGCTGGCCTCATGGAAAACATGCGCAAATTAATCCACCGTGGGACGGTGGCTCCGTGTCGCCCGGCATTAGCAGACAATTTCGTAGGGCAGCGCGACTGCCATCCTGTCCGTCCGCCCGGCGGCACGTACTGCTAGCACTGGCAGTAGTTGACTCACGACTCCCTGGTTCCATGACGTTCAGTCATAACCAGCTCGAACGATCGACAGGTCAAATGTCCAAGGTCAACGCGCGTACTGCTGCAGAAAGTACCGCCCCTATGAGGCAGACAAGATAAGGATGGAGTACTGGTATGAAGTCCACAAAAGTCAACTGATCAGCAACTGAGTGTACGGACTGCTGTTCACGTGCATGCGGTCTGTAAAAGTGCACACTTCCCTTGCTTCTTCTAGAGAGGACCCACCGGCGATCAAGGCAAAGATATAATCAAACCAGAGAGATTTTAGTATACGAAACAAGGTACAAAAAGATTATACTCCACAAAAATATCAAATGATGCAAAAGGCGTCTACTCTCCCAGCGCACAACACATCAAACATTTTGCACCGGCAATGATCCAATTTTTTGCCTCATTATTTGGATCCATCGCGATAATGATGCCCGTCATCGATTTGTTGCAAAAAGCATTGGCATGTTTTTCATTTCGAATGTTACAGAATACGAGCAAACGGTGGAGGAAGTGAGCATATCTTCCAAGGATGGCCGCCGGCCGGCAATGCTTGACGTTTGATAAGCTCCGGTGACATATTTGGTTGAACTTTTTGCAGCCCAATATAATCAATTGCATCATTCCAAGTATGAATGGAATAGCCATAGTGGAAGAGGATATGGAGTCGTGGAGTCCAGAAATTTGCATGCAAATGTGGCATTCCCACAGTTGGGCCATCCCTGTTGTAGGTGATCAACGGTCCACACCCTATTGTGCACTATTAGCCAAGCGATAGACATGTATTGGACTGCGCCCTGAGTAACCTAAATTATACAGTTCATCCACGACGACCTCCGAAAATTTCAGTAGTAGGCAGGGGACACTGTCAACAATTTGGCTATCCTCGGTGTTACAGGTGATCAACGGTCCACGATCTTTCTTGCGCTATTAGCCAACTTCTACTTCGGTGGTGCCCACCTATCCCACGTCATTACCCCTCCCACTCTCACACATAATTGTTTGATTGTCGGATTTATTTCGTTATCACCCACATTTTATTTTTACTAAGGTGATATTGCTTGTATCACCCCGTCAATTACTTGTACGACAGGTTACCTACTACTTAACACCACTTTAACATAACAGCTAATCGATAAATATGTGTATTTCACTCACCCAACTTTTCCAAATCATTGAGATCGTTATCTTCCCAAGAATTGAAGCTGACAGACAGGAAAAAGAACAAATCAAGTGGGTGAACTGTGATAGGCTTGTCGATCAGATCATTGTGTGTGTCGTGATCCACATCTTCTTTTGATGTAGTCCACATCACTTGATCAATTACTTGTAGGACATGAGCAAGTCCAAGAACGATACGTAGTTACCTTCTATTTAAGAGACCACTTTACCATGACAACGACTTATTTATAAAGGCAAGCAAGAAAAAATGATCGATATGTTCGGTAACTCCTATCGGCTTGGTCGATTTTACAAATACGGTCATACATTTTTTATAAAAAAAACTATTGCAATGCTATATTTTGTTCATCTGGTGGAAGAAGTTATAGTGTTTGTTCTCATGGTTTAAAAATATATAGAATCCTATATAGATCTCAATGTTATATTGTCGGTCCTTGGTGCAGATTGAGTAAACTAACTATCAGGACTCTGAGAGGTAGTAAACCCAATATTGGAATTTGCTACATGATTGGTGGCATCGGCAGATTTTATTTTGTTTTTGTTTTTGCAGGAAAAAAAACCATGTCTATCTTTCATGCCAAATCTTCTAGGGCACAAGCATGGTGATGGAGGTAGATATCTTTAATATGAAATCCGCTGGGGGCACACAGATGTAGGGATAGGTATGCATGCAACCATACTTTTGCTTCAAAATTAATGAAGTTGTTTTGTCCTAAGCCCCTTGATTACTATAGTTGCATGCACGCATGATTTTGACAGAGTTGCACGGGGGCGCTGTGCACGATTCATCTATCCACACCCTAGATTGCAATATCAGACAAGTGACAAAACATATATTTTGGCGGCCAATTATCCCAAATCATAGAGCATGTCGTCACCCTAAGAACTGAAGCTCGTCGGCGGAGTGAAAGAAGAATTGATGGAACGAAACGTACGGATGGGAATAACTTGTGAGTAGTGATCCACATGGACGCGGCTAATCTGCACCCGAGCTCATATGCTCCCGCATGAACAGTAAAATTGAAAAAAAATCAAAAAAAATTCAAAAAATTCCAATTTTTTTTTGAGTGAAACATTGACAAAAGTTCTAAGTGCCTGCAAAAATTCGTCATGAAATCACATTCCTAGAAGGCGTGGAAAAAAACAAAAAAAGTACTCTGAAAAAGCTACTTTCAAACGCATTTTGAAGCACTGAATTTGTTTTTTTTGCCACGCCTTCTAGGAATGTGATTTCATGACGAGTTTTTGCAGGCACTTAGAACTTTTGTCAATGTTTGTCTCAAAAAAAATTTAGAATTTTTTGAATTTTTTTCGATTTTTTTTCAATTTTACTGTTCATGCGGGAGCATATGAGCTCGGGTGCAGAATGGACTTTTCAGATCCACATCTACTTTTGCTGAAGTGATGTAGCCTAGCTACACCACTTGGTCAATTACTTGTACGGCGTGAACGAGTGCAGGCACGATACGTAGTTACCTATTATCCACTTGGGGCAACTTTACCACGACAACGAAATCAGAGATCTGCGAATGTGAACAAAGATGGTTACCGCGAGCAGTAAGTAACGGCTAGCTACTGCCGGGCGCTGTGTACAGGACTTGGGGTCCAACTATTGATCCAGCTGCGTGCGTGCTGTTTTCCGCGAGAGGTCAGTGGGTGGCCTCGAGGCCGAGGCATTCTTTCGTGTTAAATCTTCAGGTTCTTGGGATGGTGTGATACCCGACTTTGTTTCTCATTTATTTGTAAACGGCATACCATCATATGAAATAAAAAGGAAGGGGTTCGTAGTTGAATCGGCATGTGGGCGGTAATACAAATGCAATGACACTACTCCCTTCGGTACAATTGTACTAAATCGGCAACAATTAACATGGATAGGAGATGACAGCATATTTTTGCAATACAAAACTTAGATTTTACTAGTTAATTATCTATGTGTTGTAACGGCGTATACATATATTTTAGTGGTTCGCATCACTCATGTCCTGCGTACCCCAATCCAATCTTACCATTCTATGCCAATGGCCCATCAAGTCACGGTTCCCCTTTTGCTGTCATCCACACACACATTGAATTTTAAATGCATAATTTTGCAGTAACATATATGTGAAGATTCCAAGAAAAAAATAACCATACGTAGGAGATCGTCGATATACATCTGGCCTCTGCACAGCAGTACAACGAAAGGAAAAACTGAAGACATAGGAACATAATCTTGGTCTAGCAAAAGCAGAAATGGAAAAAAGATGACCTCACGCATGGGCCTAAAGACATGGTAGAATTCACATTAAAAAAGTGCCTCTTGAACTACTCATGATGAATAAAAGTATTAAGCAAATTGGTAGTTAAATGCTCGTAAAACCAATTTTAACAAGTATATCTACCATTCTTAGAAGTTGCTCCCCACTATTCACTATTCTTTCACTATGCACACTGTCCACATCAGCGATGTGCCACGTCATCCCCATTATAGTATTTCTTTTACATGCGCATTATCCACATCAGTGGCCCATGCATGTACGTATAATCTCAGGAAGTCTGTTCTCTCAGGCCGTTGGCTGCATGGGAGGTGAATAAATGGGCAATGTTTATGTGAGTTAATAGTCGTCTAATTTTAAGCATTATATGAAGAGTCTATTCCTCTCACGGGCTGCATGGGGAGGTAAATAAACGGGGCAATAATTATGGGAGTTAGTTGGCTGATTTCACGCATCAAGGGAGAGTCCATTCCTCTCAGCCCGTTGATTTCATGAGGAGGTGAATAAACTAAGCAATAATTAAGGGAGTTTGTTGACTGATTTGACACATCAAGAGTGAGTAACCGGGCTAATTAGGCCTTCAAAATTCGGAAGACAGACGAACAGGTTGGCCTCCTCCACAGATTGAGGGTGTCGTCTCCCCTTCCATTCTCGACCCACTTCCCTTTCATGTGTATATATGTTCACTTTCCCTCCATGTCCCTCCCATGCCTCTTCCCTCACAAGATCACCGCCTCCATTCCCGCCATTGTTGTTGTCTCCTCATGATTGTAGGCAGGCCAGAGCTCTTGCTATCCTCCGTGTGTTGGCGTTCGTCTCGGATCCATTCCATAGTTTCCGTGGGAAGGAGCAATCGATGCCCCCAATCATCATGGATTCATCTATGATGCTGTAGGCCAAACCCCATTGATATTGCTCATTTTGCGTCCCCCTACCATGGCAGCAGATGTTTCTTCTCCATCAATACCCATCTATGTCAGCGCATATGGCTCCTTCATATGCTTTTTTCCTCTTTTTCTGACAGTATATTCCATATGCATGCTACATGCGGATCTACCAATGGAGAAAAATCAAACAAAGGTTGTGCATGTGCTTTTTATTACGTCAAGGTTGTGCATGTGCTTAATTACACTGACCCCCGTGTTTTGTTTTGAAAAATTAGCAGCCGATGCGTTCTGTTGTACAATTTTATTTTATTCAACCAGCAAGACTGCCTGCTAATTAGATGCTTGCAGAATGCCTCAACAACCTAAGAAATTTCTTAGGAAGTAGTAAGATTTATATATTACTCCCTTCCCTAGAATGTTATATGAGTTAGCTATTAGCTATTGCTATTTGGTAGAGTTTGAACCTGCCTAATATAGTAATATGTCACCCGCAAAAAAAAAGGAATATGTGACCGCGAGTAATCCACGGTGACTACAATTTCAGAAATCGAACATGCTGCCTCGCAAGCAAATTTTTGCGGTTGGCTACTTATGGCTGATACCGGTGGTATGGATGGAAAAAAAATATCTCTATTTAAGTGGTTCACAGTACTTTTTTTTTTGCATATTGCATCTACCCTAATCAATAAACCACATTAGTCATTGCCTAGGATACTACCTAACATCACCCAAAAAAATGCCCCCTAATTCGGAAAACATTCATACTATGCAGAAATTGATGTGAATTAAATCCCTCATCAATTTTTATCTTTAACCTATCATATTGTTAGTCGAACTACTCTTATTCACTACATGTAAATTGATCTAATACATTGCTATGAATTCCCGCAGCAACGCGCAGGGATTTATCTAGTTTTATCAATGTTTACCTACTATAACTTCTTAAACACTAGCCTTTGCATAGAACATTCGACTTCTCACGACATTGATGGCTCACTAGGTCTTGGCATCGCTCGTATAAAAATCTAGTACTATCAAATAGTATATAGTAATGGATTAGGCAGGACACATGGGACATGGCCGGATATTTTATTACTATGTTCTACGTTTCCATATTACTGTAGGATGGAGATCTGATGTAGGACAAATAAAATTTAAAATATATCAATGAAATAGTAATATGTTCACAATTTGCAAAACGATAAGGGATTACTTTTCATATTGCTGAAGGAAGGAGGTGTGATACCAGGTAAATAAAATTGGAAATAAATCAATGTGAGGGGTGTGAATTCGTGGGATATGTGATGTCGGGTAAATAAAACTGAAAATAAATTCTACTATGTCCCATTTGCCAAACAAAAAGGGATTAGTATCCATTTTTGCTGAACGAAGGAGATGTGATGTTGGGATGTTGGGCATATAAAATTGGAGATAAATGGGCATTTACAACGCATGGCGCTAAGGCAGGAGCCAGGGTCGAAATCCTGGTAGTTTTGCTTAGTTCCCACCCGAATCTGGGAATTCAGCTGGCGTCGATGCCAGACGAGTCGTCGGGCACTAGCCCAATCACCAGTTCTATTTTTACATGCATGGCACTCGTACATGTTCCCCGGCGTTGGAAGAAGGGACGCTAAACCCGGGTGCTAGGAATGAAATAATATTATATTGCCGATCAAATGCCTGATTAAGCGCCTTGCAGTGGATATGCCCTAATAGGCTTTTGGGTTAGGGCTTGCATTCAGGTTGAGCTCGGGCTTGAGAAAAGACATCTTTTTGGGCTTCAGACCATGCCCGAACTTGGGATTTTACTATGGTTCGATGGACTGAAACCTGGCCCGGAGTATGATCTGGTTTGGGCGAGAGGATGCAATGAGGTCGAAGGTGAAATTTTGTACGCGTGCGACCAATTGGATTTGAAGCACCCCAAACCAACCATTCACAATCCCTGAATATGGAGGCTATGGCCTTGCTTTTTGAGCGATTCTATAAATTATGATTGATCCAGATGCACACGGCACTACTAGAGTGTCATTATATGTGTTGTTCACCATAATATAAGTATTATGTCAGCCAAATATTAAACATATGCTAGGTTTGTCCTAGATGTGACCCACGAGTGCAACTTGGATTTGAAGCACCCCAAACCAACCATTCACAACCCCCGAATATGGAGGCTATGACCTTGCTTTTTGAGCATTTCTACAAATTATGATTGATCCAGATACACACGGCACTACTAGAGTGTCATTATATGTGTTGTTCACCATAATATAAGTGTTATGTCAGCCAAATATTAAACATATGCTAGGTTTGTCCTAGATGTGACCCACAAGTGCAACTTGGATTTGAAGCACCCCAAACCAACCATTCACAACCCCCGAATATGGAGGCTATGACCTTGCTTTTTGAGCGATTCTACAAATTATGATTGATCCAGATGCACACGGCACTACTAGAGTGTCATTATATGTGTTGTTCACCATAATATAAGTATTATGTCAGCCAAATATTAAACATATGCTAGGTTTGTCCTAGATGTGACCCATGAGTGCAACTTGGATTTGAAGCACCCCAAACCAACCATTCACAACCCCCGAATATGGAGGCTATGACCTTGCTTTTTGAGCGTTTCTACAAATTATGATTGATCCAGATACACACGGCACTACTAGAGTGTCATTATATGTGTTGTTCACCATAATATAAGTGTTATGTCAGCCAAATATTAAACATATGCTAGGTTTGTCCTAGATGTGACCCACAAGTGCAACTTGGATTTGAAGCACCCCAAACCAACCATTCACAACCCCCGAATATGGAGGCTATGACCTTGCTTTTTGAGCGATTCTACAAATTATGATTGATCCAGATGCACACGGCACTACTAGAGTGTCATTATATGTGTTGTTCACCATAATATAAGTGTTATGTCGGCCAAATATTAAACATATGCTAGGTTTGTCCTAGATGTGACCCACAAGTGCAACGCAGGAGTAGAAGTTGCACTATTGTATAGGGATGAAAATGGAGGGGAAACTTTACGCTTTTTCGGCGGAAAAACGGAAAAGGAGAGGAAAAGTGGAAATGAAAACGGAATTTGCAAAACAAAAATGGAAATTTTATGTGGAAACAGAACAAAGTTTTCTGGTGGAGTAGGTGTGGAAATGGATTTTTCTGTTTCTGTTAATACGGAACTTTATGTTTTAAATTTTAACATATGGTTATTTTGTAGCCCAACAAACACATAATTGGGCCCTACACATAATGAGCAGAATGACTCATATAGCCCAACTTCAACACTACTACTACATCAAGCACAACAACACAAATGGATGCATTATGTTGCCAAAGTTGAATATTTATGCATAGATCGATATCATATTCTATATCCATGACATATAGTAATATTTTAAAATCATTGTATCCATTAAAAAATTTCCTTGGTTTCATTTTTTTTCTACGCTTCAAGGGGTCTTTGGTTTCGGTGAGCACTCGCTTCGGTCTCCATGTTTGTGCCCTATTTGCTCTGTTTTTGTTTTTGGTGTATTCATTTTCCTATTTATTTTCGTGGTTTCAGTATTCTGTTTTCACTTTCAGAAAAGAATATGAAAACTAATGTGGCATCACCTAGTGCCGTCTGTTTCCACTCTATTCTTATCCCTACTACAGTAATGGTATGAAACTGGTTACAAAAATGTCAAGGTGACCAGTCAGCGTTTTTGAGCGAGTGCTGTCACAGCTAAAAATGTCATCGCCCAGGTACATTGATTGCCCTGGCCATGAGATGCGATTTATCAACATCACGCGTTGGGGTCACCCATGGAAGAGCCAGCTACATACTCCCTTTATAGTTATGCACACTGTTTAATAATTACTCCCTTCGTAAAGAAATATAAGCTTATATTATTTTACGGACGGAGTAATAATAACGTGAGGCAGTTCATGGCTTCGCGCGACAGACACGACATATTTCTTTTTGCGAATTATGACAAATTTTGAAACATGACGATGCCGATGCGAGTACAATAAGAATAGTAGTGCTAAGGCAGGTCGAGCCAGGGGAGGCGATCTTGGCCCTGGTAATGGTTTTCTCCCCCAGATAGCATTTCCCTGAACTGCTCTATCATACTGACGGTCATCTCGGAGAAAAATGGTGAGCGTTGTGCGACGACCCGCGGCGATTGAAATTGTTTGGTTTGTTAATTCCTTTGGTCAAATCTGTCATGCTACCGGCAGAATATAACTATCTCCTGTTTGTGGAAGTGTCCACCTAAGATATATTACTAACTAAGACATGGTGGCCTAGCTATACTAACTATGGAAGCATGGGTTCGTAGCTGCTCTCAGTTTGTTGCCCCTTAATCGCTTATCACCACTGTATTTAATAACATGATTTGGTTTCGTCGATCCAATCTTGGTACAGTAGAGATCCAATCTTGGACAGTTTTGATTGCATGGAGAGAATATAGAGGCAGTGCATTGCACGCTCGGCTTGTAATCTTATATGCACATGTATGCATCATGCATGCATGCAAGTGGTGTTTATACTCCTACCTAAGCAACCAAGGTCGATCGATCGGTTGACTAAGCAGCCAGTATAACGTAGGTATAGTTTATTAGTATATCTAAGTACGCCGCGAAGCTAGAAAACCATCCGGCAGACCGCAGACGGCTGGTGGTACGTGAGAGCATCTATAGTCGGGCGTCTCAAAACCTCTCAAACACCGATGCAAACAGCCCGGTCACTAAGCGGTAAAAGAATTCCGACCCAGACAAACGTCTAAACCGATCTCAAACGACCGAGCTGACTGACACCCCACGTATCCAGGCCAGATATAGGGCAGATATGAGTGGCTCGGACGCGTCCGTCACGTCGGATCCGGCTCCTGCTGGCCCATCCAACCCCACTTATATTCGTCCCATCGACTCTCCGGACTAAACCCTAGCCGCTATACTCCACTCCACTCCACCGGGCAAGCTCCCGTACGGCGATCTCTAATATTTTCGGGCATGGCGGGCAACAGATCTGTGTCCTACACTTCCATATCAATTGATTCGGAGCTCGTCCCACGTGTCCCAACAAGGAGATGACTGTCCGCCTTGCACTCCGCCGCTCCCGGAAGGAGGCCACCCGATGGCAGCGCTCGGACTCTTCCGTCGGGAATCCGTTGCGTTTGCCCAAATGGCGCATGGATCCGCCATGAGGTGTGTCACCGCTGCCTCACCGGTTGCGGTGTGGCTCGTCTGGCATCTAAACGCGGCGGTGGATGCGCAACCGCTTCATTGGCATGCCAAGAGAGAGGTAAACGTATGGGCGTCGTCCGACGCAATTATGGCGCGGCGTGCCCGTCGTGCACGGCAGCGGGCGCGGGAGACGATGAAAACCCTCGTGACGATGGATGATGGCGAGGCAGGGGTGCATTTTCACTGGTTCCATCTAGGACGGATTCATCATCGATCTCACGTCCACCGACACCATGAAGGTTTCGGACTCTGACAAAGAAGAGTAGAGCATGGTAGACGGCAGCGCCTCGACTACTTTGAACCGGTCCGTGTCACATGTCCTACTCTCTCTCGCCAGCTCTACTATATTACTATACGCCACCCTCCTTATCTTTTCGATGGATTGAGTCACCGACACACACATGGGCGGACCGATAAGAACGCAGCTGCATGCGCACATCGATGGACCGTTGTTTTCTACTGCCGCCACGGCCACGGCCACTTGCTCGATCGCTGACAGCAACATACAACGATCTTGGAAGTGATGGCCGGTACGAACGGGGCGATGTGAGCGTTGCCGGGCGGCCGGGTGTGACGCGCGGACACGGTACGAATCGTGTCGTTTTCAGCGTGCCGTGGTGGATCGATCGAGCAAATGTATATATCCGCGCCGGCAAATGTACCGTCCAGGCGTGCGCCTTTGGTCCTTTGTTTTTTTTTCTTTTTCATGGCTGCTACTGTAGTAGTGAGAAGGTATGTACGTACAAACCCTTGATGATTATAGTTTGCCGATGATGCATGCATGAAGATGAGAATGGATACAAGGTACAAACACGTCCACATGAAGTGGTCTTAATTCGCTGAATGATGGTACAAGGAGCCTGCACTGCGCGTACAGGTAGGCCGCGGCCTGTCGATCATTTGGTGCGCACGTACGTACCCCGTCCCATCCGCCAACTCAAGCCGGTCCGTCGTGTACGTACGTGGCGATGCCGCGTTTCGCCGCGTCACCGGCAAAATCGGTCAGTGGGTGCCAGAATACATTATACCTACGTGCGCCCGATAGTAACTACGCTGTGCAATACACCCGGTGCCCGCTCTCCTGGTGACAGCAGCCGGGCACGGAGCGCTCAGGAGCCAGGACCAGGGCCAGAGCAGGCACCCGGACGCGGCCACGGCTGGCTGTCGTCGCTCCGGCCGCTTGGGTGTACCGATCGATTCCCCTGTGGCCAAACCCGTAAACCATTTACCTAGCGTCGTCTCGCCGCTATCCATCAGCAGGTGGTGCACGTACGTATGTACCAGTGTGCAAGCACCAGCAGGGCCGTATTGTCATTGTCCGGACCGGAATTGCAATGCAAGCTGGCCGGAGCGGAGTGTTGGTGCCGGCAGGGGTGCATGCAGCTGGGTTTCTATCTCGGCATCATGTCCAGGCTGGAAGGCTGCTAGCTACGTCTACGTGCACCTACATCGACGGTGACGGCGACTGTACACTCTGCGGCCAAGAGATCAAAGGGAAAAGAGAAGATGCCTCGCTGTGTCCTGTGTGTGTGACCGTGCACTGTAGCAGAAGGTACGTCCACTATTTCGAGACTCTCCTGTGTGGCAGCAGTGCTAGCAGCCACACACCTATCTCGGCTGCCCTCGGAAACCCGAACAATGGGCTGCACCGGTCTATCGCGCCATTGATGCCAGGTCGGCTCGTGTGTCGTCTATGAAAATAACGTACCCTTCGAACAGCGGCCTGTCAACTTGGACGTGTAACCATACACGCAGTGCAGACACACGTGAATGCGTGATGGATACGTGGACAAAGACGCTCACAGTGTCCCGTACGCTCCAAGCGCTGGCTGTGAAAAAGGGAATGAGCTGGAGCTGCATGCGACATGTCAGTATACTCCACTGATATAGAGCGAGTGTAGGGTATATAGCGAGCGTAGGGTAACCCCCAGCGGGGTTTTGGCTTGCTCGACGACACCGGGACAACTCGCACCATCTGGCCGCTGTACCTCCGGGAGCGTCGTCTAGTGTGTAGTACTAGTACTTTCTCATCGGTGTCTTGAGTCATGACCTTGAAGCCAACGGATTCAAGACTCATCTGCATCTCGCAAATGAACACGATGTTTCTCTATTTGGCGCGGAGCGGTATCGTGTGGTGCATCATGGACCCATCGACCCGCTGGCTTAGCAAACGATAGGGTTAAATCACATGCACGATCACATGCATGGCCCCAGACCCGCGGCCGGGGATACGGCTCAAATATTACTCGTCCCGCGCATGCGCTCATGGAAAGCATGCGCAAATCAGTCGATCCACCGCTGGCTCCGTGTCGCCCGGGCGGTAGGCCAGGCAGCGCAAGGACAACTTCGTAGGGCAGCGCATGATGAAGTAGTATGCAGTTTTAAATTTGGACTAAAACCATAACAAATATTTCGGAACTGAGGGAGTACATAAAAGGTCAGCGTATGAGTGTAGTATGTACTATTCACATTCATGCACGCATGGTATAAGTGTACGGTTTTGCAAAATGTCAGGTGCCTGGTATTTATAGGCGTCAGTCAATTCTGCGCAGCACGAGGCCAAAGGCGGGGCCGACGCTCGTCACGCCGCATAGAGGCCAAGCCACGACCTCGCCAAGAGCCAAGGACAACGCTGCAAGCGGCAGTGATCTGCGACATCCCGGGTTGATGCGAGGAAGAAACTTCACATGACGAGGGGGGGGGGGGGTCGGGAGGTCGTCGGGGGGCCTGCATATAGGGGTGGGGGTAGGGGATGGCCGTGGCGGTGGCCGGCAATAGTAGTGGAGCTGGGTTGAGGGTAGGGCGGGGCGGTCATCGGCCTAGCCTAGCTTAAGTGCTTGTGCTTTCGCCGGGAAAGCACAAACGCTCATTGCCCGTGTCGACATTCGCCCACTGGCTAGGCTAGCGAAGACCAACTAGTGTTGACAATGACCAAGAAATTCCGACGGCACCATGCAAAGCACGCAATGAAAAGTTCTAGGAAAGGAAGAATTTCGTAACGAGGTAGAGATGATAATCAGGTGATTGATAGAAAGGTTAGTACGGTAACGACTTATCCAAAGCTAGCAACAAAATGTACTCCACAAAAATATCAAATGCTCCAAAAGGCGTCTATTCTCCCTATATAGAAACACAGCAAACATTTTGCACCAGCAATTATCCATGTTTTCACCTCATTCTTTATATCTATTGTGACAATATTAACATCCTCGATTAGTTCCGGAAAACTTTTTGCATATCTTTCATTTCAAATGTTACAGACCATGGGCAAACAGTGATGGAAACGAGGACTTTACATGAGCAAAGACTAGAGAGGGCCAAGGATGGCCACAACGAGCCAGCTTTGACGTTTGATAAGCTTGGGCAACATATTTGGTTGGTCTTTTTGCCGTCCATTATAATAAATTGTATCATTTCATTTCTGAATGGATTAGGCGTAGCGGAAGAGGATATGAAGTCCGTGGACTCCCAAAATTTGCTTAGAAATTGGGGATTCCCACAATTCGGCTATCCCAGTTGTAGGTGATCAACTGTCTACACACTTTTTTGCACTATTATCCCAGAGATAAAACATGTCCTTGACGGTGCCCAAGTATTCTAAATTATAGAGTTCACCGACATCACAATTATCCCAAATTATTAGTCATGTCTTGCGCCCCCTTCGCCCCCCATACACATATAATTGATTGATTGTATGAATTCGTTTTGTTATCACCCACGTTTTCTTTTACTAAGGTGACATTTTTTATGTCACCCCGTCAATTACTTGTAGAACACGAACAAATCCAGACAAGATACATGGTTACCGATTACTTAACACCAGTTTAACACAACAACAACTAAGCGACAAAATTTGTGCGTCGGTCTCTTAACTTTCCCAAATCATTGAGCTTGTCATCTTCCCATGAATTGAAGCTGATAGGCAGAGGTGAAGACCATTAGAGTGGCCTACATGCGATTGGCTTCTCGAATAATAGATCATTGTGTGCATCATGATCCACATCTTCTTTTACTGGAGTGGTGTAGCCCATATCAATGGGTCAATTACTTGTATGACATGAACTAGTCCAAGCACGATACGTAGTTACCTTGTACTTAAGACCACTTTACCACGACAACAAAATTGATTGATAAGTTGGGTTGTCCCAATCGATTCATTCGACTTTACAAAATATGTTTAACAAATAAGTTTATTGTGACGTAGTATTTTGTGTACCTGGTGCAAGAAGTTATGGTGTTTGTTCTCATAGTTCAAAACTATATGAAGTCTTGTATGGATCGCAATGTTAGATTGATGATTCTTGGTGCTGATTGAGATTTGACTAATTATCGGACACTTGAGAATTAGCAAATCCATTATTTGAGCCCACTCCATGAGTTATCATACACCTGAGAATTAGCAAATATGTTCTTTAAGTCCGCTACATGATGGGTGGCACCGCTGATCTATGGTGGAAACTTCCAGCGTATCTTTCATTCCAAATCATTTGGGACGCAAGCATGGTGAGGGAGGCAGGGACCTCAAATGGGTAGTAAGGGCGAAGTATGGCCGCCGACTAGCATGCTGCGGATATAGTAACAACATAAGCCATGGCTATGTGGGAAGGTCACGTCTTCCCACATCGGCAGCGAATATAGTAACAGTGGGTGGTAAGGGTGGCATCATTTTGAACTGGGAATTGACAATGACGGGATACGGCGGCGGCCATCTTTGTGGAGTGTGCCGATTTTGGCGACAACTTCCGCAAAGGTCGTTAACACTGGTAGAAAAAGAGGCTTCCGTCCAGCCCCATTAGTCGCGAAACTGTAGGAACCGCGACTAATGAAGTCTTTAGTCGCGGTTCGGCAGACGAACCGCGACCAAAGGCTTGGGCCAGGGCGCTCGGTGGCCAGCTGGTGCACGTGAGGGGCTTTAGTCGCGGTTGGCCAGGCCAACCGCGACTAAAGGTGCCCAAAGGCCTTTAGTCGCGGTTGGCCTGGCCAACCGCGACTAAAGATCCTCCCCTATATATACCAGTTCAGCGCACTCACTTAGCCATTTGGTGCCACTTCTCTTCACAAGGGGGTGTAGGTTTGCTTTTGGTTCCTCTTATGCACACAAGGTGTTTGATGAAATGCCCAACAGCGTGAAACAAACATGATATGAAGTGTTGGAGCCACACTTGAGGTTCCTCCTCGATCGCGGTTAGCAACTTGAACCTTTCATGCATGTGTGTCATTGATAAAATATGCATGTGTGTTGTTCATTGTTTAATTTCTATTGTTTATAGCTAGTTACTTTAACAAATGCATGATGGTTAATTATATATTTTATATTATAATAATGCAGATGAATCGGCAATGGATGTACGGTAACCGACTCTCCCGCGAGTTCACTACGGGTTTGAAAGATTTCCTCGTAGTGGCTAATGCGAACAAGCAGAAGGGTTTTGTTATCTGTCCATGTGTTGACTGTAAGAATCAGAAGGGTTACTCTTCCTCAAGAGAAGTTCACCTGCACCTGCTTCGGCACGGTTTCATGCCAAGCTATAATTGTTGGACCAAGCATGGAGAAAGAGGGGTTATAATGGAAGAAGATGAAGAAGGGGATGATTTCATCGATGAAAGCTATCTTGCTCATTTCGGTGATACTTTCATGGAGGATGCTGAAGGTGAAGGGGAAGGTGAAGGGGAAGGTGAAGGGGAAGGTGAAGAAGAGGCACGTGATGAGACCGTTGATGATCTTGGTCGGACCATTGCTGATGCACGGAGACGCTGCGAAACTGAAAAGGAGAGGGAGAATTTGGATCGCATGTTAGAGGATCACAGAAAGTCGTTGTACCCTGGATGCGATGATGGTCTGAAAAAGCTGGGCTGCACACTGGATTTGCTGAAATGGAAGGCACAGGCAGGTGTAGCTGACTCGGCATTTGAAAACTTGCTGAAAATGTTGAAGAATATGTTTCCAAAGAATAACGAGTTGCCCGCCAGTACGTACGAAGCAAAGAAGGTTGTCTGCCCTCTAGGTTTAGAGGTTCTGAAGATACATGCATGCATCAACGACTGCATCCTCTACCGCGGTGAATACGAGAATTTGAATGAATGCCCGGTATGCACTGCATTGCGTTATAAGATCAGAGGCGATGACCCTGGTGACGATGTTGAGGGCGGGAAACCCAGGAAGAGGGTTCCCGCCAAGGTGATGTGGTATGCTCCTATAATACCACGGTTGAAACGTCTGTTCAGGAACAAAGAGCATGCCAAGTTGTTGCGATGGCACAAAGAGGACCGTAAGTCGGACGGGGAGTTGAGACACACCGCAGATGGAACGCAATGGAGAAAGATCGACAGAGAGTTCAAAGATTTTGCAGCTGACGCAAGGAACATAAGATTTGGTCTAAGTACAGATGGCATGAATCCTTTTGGCGAGCAGAGCTCCAGCCATAGCACCTGGCCCGTGACTCTATGCATCTACAACCTTCCTCCTTGGTTGTGCATGAAGCGGAAGTTCATTATGATGCCAGTGCTCATCCAAGGTCCGAAGCAACCCGGCAACGACATCGATGTGTACCTAAGGCCATTAGTTGATGAACTTTTACAGCTGTGGGGCAGACCTGGTGTCCGTGTGTGGGATGAGCACAAAAAAGAGGAATTTAACCTACGAGCGTTGCTTTTCGTAACCATCAACGATTGGCCTGCTCTTAGTAACCTTTCGGGACTGTCAAATAAGGGATACAATGCATGCACGCACTGCTTACATGAGACTGAAAGTGTACATTTGCCAAATTGTAAGAAGAACGTGTACCTTGGGCATCGTCGATTTCTTCCGAAAATTCATCCAGTAAGAAAGAAAGGCAAGCATTACAACGGCAAGGCAGATCACCGGCCGAAGCCTGCGGAACGCACTGGTGCTGAGGTATTTGATATGGTCAAGGATTTGAAAGTCATCTTTGGAAAGGGTCCTGGCGGACAATCAGTTCCGAAGGGAGCTGACGGGCACGCAGCCATGTGGAAGAAGAAATCTATATTCTGGGAGCTAGAATATTGGAAAGTCCTAGAAGTCCGCTCTGCAATCGACGTGATGCACGTTACGAAGAATATTTGCGTGAACCTCCTAAGCTTCTTGGGCGTGTATGGGAAGACAAATGATACAAAGGAAGCACGGCAGGACCAGCAACGTTTGAAAGACCCTGATGACCGGCATCCGGAATGGTTTCAAGGTCGTGCCAGCTACGCTCTGACCAAAGAAGAGAAGGTCATCTTTTTTGAATGCCTGAGCAGTATGAAGGTCCCGTCTGGATTCTCGTCCAATATAAAGGGAATAATAAACATGGCGGAGAAAAAGTTCCAAAACCTGAAGTCTCACGACTGCCACGTGATTATGACGCAATTGCTTCCGATTGCTTTGAGGGGGCTCCTGCCGGAAAATGTTCGAGTAGCCATTGTGAAGCTATGTGCATTCCTCAATGCAATCTCTCAGAAGGTAATCAATCCAGAAGATCTACCACGGTTACAGAACGATGTGATCCAATGTCTTGTCAGTTTCGAGTTGGTGTTCCCGCCATCCTTCTTCAATATTATGACGCACCTCTTGGTTCACCTAGTCGAAGAGATTTTCATTCTCGGTCCTGTATTTCTACACAATATGTTCCCCTTCGAGAGGTTCATGGGAGTATTAAAGAAATATGTTCGTAACCGTGCTAGGCCAGAAGGAAGCATCGCCAAGGGCTATGGAAATGAGGAGGTAATTGAGTTTTGTGTTGACTTTGTTCCTGACCTTAAGCCGATTGGTCTTCCTCGATCGCGGCACGAGGGGAGACTAAGTGGAAAAGGCACGATCGGAAGGAAATCAACGACATGTATGGACGGCCATTCTCTGACTGAAGCACACCACACTGTACTGACCAATTCCAGCTTGGTGGCTCCGTACTTTGAGAAACACAAGAATATTTTACGCTCGGACAACCCGGGGAAGCCTGAATCCTGGATTAGGAAGGCCCACATGGAGACTTTCGGCAGTTGGTTGAGAAAACATTTAATGAATGACAATGATGTTGTAGATCAGCTGTACATGTTGGCCAAGACACCATCTTCGACTATAACGACTTTCCAAGGGTACGAGATAAATGGGAATACATTTTACACGATCGCCCAAGATAAAAAGAGCACCAACCAAAACAGTGGTGTCCGCTTTGATGCAGCAACCGAGAATGGGCAAAAGGTCACATATTATGGTTACATAGAGGAGATATGGGAACTTGACTATGGACCCTCCTTTAAGGTCCCTTTGTTCCGGTGCAAATGGTTCAAGCTAACAGGAGGTGGGGTAAAGGTGGACCAGCAATACGGAATGACAATGGTGGATTTCAACAATCTTGGTTACCTTGACGAACCATTCGTCCTAGCGAAAGATGTCGCTCAGGTTTTCTATGTGAAGGACATGAGTAGCAAACCGAGGAAACGGAAAGATAAGAAAACGATCAGTACATCATGCGATGATCCAAAGCGCCACATTGTTCTTTCAGGGAAAAGAAACATCGTGGGAGTGGAGGACAAGACAGACATGTCAGAAGATTATAATATGTTTGCTGAAATTCCGCCCTTCAAAGTGAACACCGACCCAAGCATTAAGTTAAATGATGAGGATGCTCCATGGATACGGCACAATCGTAAGCAAGCAGGGACACAAGGGAAGAAATGATGTGTAATAATTTATTGTACCAAACTTTGTTGAATGGATCATGTGAATTATATTACCTGTGATGTGTTTGGTGTCCATTTTCGAATGATTCGAGATACCACTGATGATACATGAAATTTGGAGTGATTTAGTCATACTCCTGCCTAGGCGTATAAAATTTTGAATTGAATTAGTTTTATTTTTCTGAATTTTTTGATATATTATTTGTATTTTTAACATTTTGAATTGAATTAGTTTTATTTTTCTTAATTTTTTGATATATTATTTGTATTTTTAGAATTTTGAATTGAATTAGTTTTATTTTTCTGAATTTTTTGATATAATATTTGTGTTTTTAACATATTGAATTGAATTGGTTTTATTTTTCTGAATTTTTTGATATATTATTTGTATTTTTAACATTTTGAATTGAATAAGTTTTATTTTTCTTAATTTTTTGATATATTATTTGTATTTTTAGAATTTTGAATTGAATTAGTTTTATTTTTCTGAATTTTTTGATATAATATTTGTGTTTTTAACATATTGAATTGAATTAGTTTTATTTTTCTGAATTTTTCGATATATTATTTGTATTTTTAAGATTTTGAAAAAGAAAAAGTATTTTAAAAATACCTTTAGTCGCGGTTGGCCTGCCCAACCGCGACTAAAGGTCGTTGCGCGCGGGAACGAAAAACCCGCCAAAAAAGCCCTTTAGTCGCGGGTCGCCTCCCCAACCGCGACTAAAGGTTGCCCTTTAGTCGCGGGTCGCCTCCCCAACCGCGACTAAAGGGGGGGGGCTATAAATACAAGGGCCCGACCCGTCGCGGGCATTTCTCGTCTTCTCTGCCGCGCCGAAGGCCTGCCGCCGTCGCCCTCGCCCTCGACGCCGCCCGTCGTCGCCCTCGCCCTCGACGCCGCCCGCCGTCGCCCTCGCCCTCGACGCCGCCCGTCGTCGCCCGCCGCCCCCTCTCGCCCACGTACGGCGCCCGCCGCCCCCTCTCGCCCTCGTACGCTGCCCGCCGTCGCCCGCCGCCCCCTCTCGCCCACGTCCGTCGCCCGCCGCCCCCTCTCGCCCACGCCGGCCGGCCTCCCTCGCCCACCGCGCCGCCTCTCGCCCGCCCTCAACGCCGCCGCCCGCCGTCGCCCGCCGCCCCCTCTCGCCCACGTACAGAGAGCTAGCGAGATCGTGGAGAGGGAGAGAGAATTTTTTTTGTTCTTTTTAATTTTAACTAGTTAATTAGTTTAACAAAAACGGTAAAATAACTTAACAAAAAACGTATAACCGTAAAATAACTTAATTAACAAAAAACGTATAACTTAACAAATAACCGTAAAATTTGATAATTAACAAAAAAAACGTATATACGGAGAGGGGGCGGCGAGGGGGGCGGCGATGCGCGCGGTGTTTTTTTTAGGGATCGAGAGGGGGCGGCGAGGGTTATACATGTGTGTTGTCCCCGCCTCCCTCTCCGTGACACCGTCGTCTGCCGCCCCGTCTCGCGCTCTACCGTGACACCCTCTCCCACCCCTTCCTCGCCCCCTCCTTTTGCCACCGCCCTTTCGCCACCGCCACCGCCACCGCCCCCCTTCTTCACTTAATTAATTTGTTTTTACTACATGTTTTCAGGACTGACATAATGGCGGACGATAGAGCTGACCCGATTATGGACAACTATGATCCGGACGGTGAAGCACATATGTTCGGCATCATAAACGGCGATATTCTATATGTGCCGACCGAACAAGAAGAAGATGATATCTCTTCTTATCTGAACCTTGACGGTGAAGATGAAGGGCGCCGTCAGCAAGATGATGCCGAACAAACGTCGATAAACGACGATCTTCAAATGGAAGTAGCAACCACCTCCGGCGCCGAGGTATATATATACATTGAGCCTCTGGTGATACAAACTAACTGATTTGAATAAATATGTGTGGACTAACGCGCGCGACTCTCTTTCTTATTTTAGCCCTCGGCCGGATCGTCGAAACAATCGAGTACGTCGTCAAAGCGTGGCGCAACCAAGACGATGAAACAAGGAGAAACATGCACCATCGAGGTTGTCGACAGTGCAACCGGCAGGCCGCTGGAGCCCCGCAAGAACGCCACCAAGTTTGTCAACCAATGCGGAGCCATTGTTAGAGACAACGTCTCGATCACCGTCCAGGAGTGGAATAAGCCAAAGAAGGCACGAATTGCTAGTTTCACTTTTGTCGATAAGAGAACAAAAAAAGATTGCTTCAAGAAGCTTATGGAACATTTCGTTCTACCTCCGGAATACAACAAATTCGATGAGGAGGGTAACAAGATTGAGGAAAACAAGGAGAGGAGGAGGCTAGTCAAACAGTTCGCTCTTCATAAGATGGCCGACGCATTCCGGAAATTCAAGCAAAATCTAGCCCATGACTTTGTCAAGCAGAACAAGACTCCGGATTTCAAAGGACAATATGAGAAACTGAAACATGATTGGCCAGAATTTGTGAAGCAAAAGAAATTGGAGCAGTTCATTCAAATATCGAAAAAAATAAGGAAAATGCGGCTAAGAAGGAGTACAATCATATTATGGGGCCAGGAGGGTATCGCCTTTGGGAGCCTAGGTGGGAGAAGATGGAGAACGAGCTGAGGGCGCGAGGAATCCGTCCAGGTACGGAGGGATGGGACCCAAGGGCCAAAAGCTGGTGGTACGGGCATGGGGGAACGCTGAACCCAGAGATAGGGGAGTGTGTTTACCGGGGCAAAATAATTAAACCCACCCAAGCCCTTATTGACGCAATGAGGGATGCTCAAGAGGGGAAGATCAAGTTCAACAGAGAGAACAACGCGCTGACAAAAGCCCTCGGGAATCCTGAACACGGAGGACGTGTACGAGGCATGGGGCACATTCCGTGGAAAATAGGGTTCCCCCAGAACGATGACCCGTACGGTTACAGAAGCCGGAAGAGAAAGATGGATCGGGAAGCAGATGTTGTGGCGCGGTTGGCATCAGAAATGGATGTGATGAAGAAAACCGTGAGTGTACTAGTAGCCGAACGAGATGCAGCTCGGGCGCAGCATGAAGATCATCCAGCGGATCTCAGAAGCCAGCAGCGGAGAAGCAGTGTGGCTTCCACGGAGGCCCCACCGGCTGGTGCAGATGCACCGGCGATCGAAATTACTGCACCGGAGCCTCTGGTGGTCGAAATTACTGCACCGGAGCCTCTGGTGGTCGAAATTACTGCACCGGAGCCTCCTCGCTACCCCGTGGACGATATAAAGGAGATGAAAGAATGTCATCTGTATTATCCTATCGGGAACATGTCCATGAAGGTAGCCATCGGCAGTGCTTTACCATGTTTACCTGGAGCACTCCACCACAACAACCCCATTCAAGATGGCTATGCTCGTGTCACGGTGGAGGACATAGTCCAAGGGTTTGAGGACCTGGAGATTGACATTGCTACACCTGAAGGGGAGAAAAGACTTGGAGATGTCAAGCGCCATTTCATTCTATGGCAAAAGAAGTTTATCAAGTTTCCAGGCGAGGCGCCAAGGACAACAAGTCCACCCCCCTACGGTGGTGGCGGTTCACCTACACCTCCGTCACGTCAGCTGATGCCCCCCAGTCCACAACGTCCGGCGGGTGATCAGACGCCGCCCCCCAGTCCTCGTCCGGCGGGTGATCAGACGCCGCCCCCCAATCCACCTCCGGCAAAGAAGCAGAAGCAGTCCTGGATTATTAACCCGGACCCTTATGTACCTAAGACCACAAAGGTACCGGAGCCATCATTGAAGCCTCTCCCCACAAGGCCTTGGGAACGTAGTGCCGAGGAAACTGCCACGGCCGCGGCTGCTGATCATGAGAAATGGAAGGCGGACTGCAAGAAGAAAAGAGAGCCCGAGCCCAAGCCAGTATTTTCTGATGAGCAAAAGAAGTGGGCTAAGTCATTTTTGAGCACACCGTCCCAAGCCGCGAAGAATCTGCCTGACGACTATGCACGTGAACTTCGTAGGCAGGCACTCATGTTGAAGGAGAAGAAAGAGCGGGCGGAGAACCAGGAGAACAAAGCCTTGGAGGAGGCCGAGAAAACGGAATTAGAAAGTAAAAAAAGCGGGAAACGAGTTGCCCAGCTCGGGGAACAAAGTAAACAATCGAGTGCCCCGCTTATAGTGAAAGCCGCCGGTCCGGATGACCCCGATATCATAGCAGCTGCGACAGCACATGGATTGACTGTAACGAGTGCCAGAGAACAAGCGGCCAACTTAGGTATTACTCTTCGTGAACTGTTAGGCCTTGATGAGGCGCCAGTGAAGGAGGTAGTAATTACATATGTGAAGAATGGGCCTCTCGTCGAGCCTGCGCAGGAAGAGGATCTACCTCCACAAATAAAAGGTTTGCTGAAATGGTACAAGGGTTACATAAAAAATAAAAATGCCAAAGAATATATTTATGTGGAAGTTAGATATGAGCATCACTTCAAACATTACTATGTACAAATTCATCTGAGTGAATTGTTCCAGCTTTTCAATCTGCGCGAGCTCGACAAATCTATCATTAGTTGCTACGTTCTGTAAGTGATTTATTTCTACCCCATCTCGTTCATATTGCCTGCACTATATATATGTCCTAACTATATTGTTGTGTCCGCTATTATACATGCAGAATGAAGATTAAAGAATGCAGAGTAAGGAACATCCATGATGTTGGGTTCATTGACCCACACATCTTTAATGGATATGTGTTGAAGCATCACCCCGCCGACATGGAGGCAGACCTGTGGCAGTTTCTTACAAAGCAGGAACTCAAAAGTGATATTCTATTTCCTTACCATTTTGGGTGAGTGTTTCTGTCTTGAGCACATTCTCTTTTGTTTACTCCATGCATGGTATGTGGCCGGCTAATCGATGAGTTATGCATGACGTACTGTGCATGTATCGTGTCCGCAGGTTTCACTGGATTCTGCTAGTAATTAAAGTTGACACCTCAAAATGTCTCGTCCACGACTCTCTGAATAAGGATCCAAAGCTTTGGGTCGACATGAGAAGAATGCTGCAGAAGTAATTATTTTCATTCATTTGCGCTCTATATCGATCGGCCTATTTCGTTCATTTCCTAATATCAAGTAACTAATAACTCTCTTGTTCATTTAATTTTCTTTGCCTCGTAGGGTTTGGAGACGGTTCGTAGATACAAAGGTCGGTGAATTCAAAAAAGAGCTAGAATTCAAAAGGGCAAAGGCTAAGAATGGTGAGGATATTCAGCCAGCGGGGACCAATCTATGTGCATACTATGTCTGTGAGATGATCCGGAGATACACCTCTGAGCGGGTTCCGAGTGATACCAATGCTCAGAGGAATAACCTCCGGATGATGCTTAGTCCAGAAGCTCGCTTCCGACCACTTCAAGAGGAACTAGCTGGATTGTTCAGGAGGGAAGTCCTCCATCCTAAAGGAGAATACCATTACGAGGACGTAGAACTTTATATGCATTAAATTATGTATGGAAACTTGTTCAAAATTGTATATGGTCATCCGATGATATTGAATATATATTGTATATTCCTCTTGAATTCTTTTTGGTTCTAATTTTAAATTTGTTTGAAATTGTACATTCATATGCATGTATGTAGTACCGTAGAATATGTGAAACTCCTTCAAAATTAAAATAAAGCACAAAAGAAATAAAACAATACAAATTAAACAGAAAACAGGTTTAGGGGGGGCTAAAACCCTAAACCTGCGGCGGCCTTTAGTCGCGGTTGGCCAGAAGAACCGCGACTAAAGGTCCTCCGCCCCGACGGCCGCCTGGCGCCCACGTGGACGGGCCTTTAGTCGCGGTTCTTAAGCAACCGCGACTAAAGGGTGGGGCCTTTAGTCGCGCCCGTTCGGTCGCGGTTGCGCAACCGCGACTAATGGCAGTTACGAACCGCGACCAAAGGCCCTTTTTCCACCAGTGTAAGTTCTTGCACCGTCATCGTGAAGCTAAGTTGCTAATGAGCTAGCTGGTTTTTTATAATTGGGTGAATGCACCTCCCGATTGCCTAGTTGATAAGTTCATGAACGATGTGACTGCGATTTAAATAAATTAATAAAGATAGCCATGACGACATTTCCTATAGATAGAAAAGGGGAATAAAAAAGTTATCCACACACTGCTCTGCACTATGAGCCAAACCGGTAAAAGGGAGTACAACATACTTTCACGGCCGCCAAACTATCACAAATCATAGAGACGGGTGTCATCCTGAGAACTGAGCCTTGTGAGCCACGTAGTTACGCCGCCGCTTTGCCCAGGACGGCGACGTGTCGGCGCGTTTATATACATCTAATAGAAATATGTTCTTGCACCGTCATCGTGAAACTAAGTTACTCAACACTAAGAATTATTGTAACTGGGTGAATGAACCTCCCGATTGCCTAGTTGATAAGATCATGAACGACGTGACTGTGGTTTAAACTAACAAAGCTAGCCATGACGACATTTTATATAAAAAAGGAATAAAAAATAGTTATGCACACACTACTTTGCGGTATGAGCCAAGCGATAAAATTTGCAGCATACTTTGTCGGCGGCCAGCTATTGTAAACATAGAGCCGGGCGTCATTCTGAGAAGTGAGAAGCGAAGCTCGTGGGCAGAGTGAAAGAAGAACTGGTCGAATAAACGTACGGATGAGAATGGTTTGTCAGTCGTGATCCACGTCTTCCTCCTTTTGCTGAAGTGAAGTGATGTAGCTAGCACGTATCACCCGGTCAATTACTTTTACGGCGCGAACGACTCCAGGCACGATACGTAGTTACCGCCTCTGTAGCGAGGACAGCGACGCGTCGGCGCGTTTATAGGGCACAAAATTACTGTTCTGACCCATTGTGCAAAGAAAATCCCGATTTAACCTCGTTCCAAAAAAAAATTCGTTTCTGACCTTTTTTGGTGACGCCAAGGTCCATGTCGTCTGGGTTATGAAGCAGACGCCGGGTACCCTGGCGTTTGGCCCCTGGCCCGCATTGCCCGCGTGCTCGTTGACCTGCTGGCCAGGGGCCAGACGCCAGGGTCCCTGGCGTCTGCTTCGTAACCCAGACACCAAGGATCTTGGCGTCACCGAAAAAGGTCAGAAACGAAATTTATTTTAAAACGAGGTCAAATCGGGATTTAGTTAGCCCTATAGGTCAAAACAGTAATTTTGTCCTTTACAGGGGCACGCTAGCGAAATCAGAGATGGGTAGCTAAGGATAGTACTACCGGGCATGCAGTAATCAACGTGTAACGATGGACTGCCGGGCATGCAGATGAGATCGATCGCTGTTGGTGCACAGGCCGGAGTGACTTCCCTTCTATAGTAACTGTTGATCGATCTATCGGGCATGTGGCCACGAGAGGTGGGTCGATTCCTTGCACGGATCGATCATCGCAACGATGGTGTGGCCGGCCGGCGGAGTAGGTATTGCGTTGCGTGCTCTCCGACTCCGAGAGAACGTACGGCTGACAGTAGCGAGCGGCTAGCTAAGCTAGGTAGCTAGCGTCGCGGGCATAGCCAGGCCGTGCATGCATCCAACCATGGATGGATGGATGGATCGATGGGGTGTCCATCCTCGCGATGGTAGCTGCGTTGGCGCTGCGTCGGAGATGGACTGCCTCGTCATCCCTCTCCCGGCGTTCTCGGAGCCAGAGAGGGTTGTGTCGCGTCGCGTCGCGTCGCATCCCCGCGGTGGACGGCGTACGCGACGCCGGCGGAGGAAATCGCACAATCCATCTACTTTTGATGTTAGTGTAGCACAAAACACATACTTTACATATTTGTTGCATAGAACATCATATACTGGGGTAATTGCAGCTAGGTCTAATTCACCTTTTAGTTGTGTTTACATGATTTCTAACGAGTAGGTCCAGTTTGTAAATGCATCGGTGGCAAAAGAAAACCGGCCACATCAACAGCCAACTAGAACTATCCTTTGCTCCAGTCGAGCTGAACTTCCCTAGAATATTAGTGAGTGTATTTTTGCATTTTTTTAAATTGTTCAATTTTGAACAAAAAAGTTGACCAATACAAGTATTGCATCCATTCCTAAACCCTTCGATAGGAGAGATATTTACCAATGCAAAAATGCCTGCATCTATTCCTAAACCCTTCGATAGGAGGAGAGATATTTACCAGTGCAAGGCCTGCATCCATTCCTAAACCCTTTGATGTGCCCATGTAGACCAAAGAAAAAACCATGAAAACTTGTGTTTTTTTTTCTGGTTTGTTGATAGGACGGATTGTCCGTACATGAAATCTAGAAATAGGATTCTTTTCCATTACAATGCGCAAACAATATCTGATAAATGCCCGTCCCTTGGTGTGGTGGGGGGGGGGGGGGGGGGAGGGGAGGGCCGGTAGCTAATATGTCTCAAGCATATCTATAATTTCTTATTATTTCATGCTACGACACAAGCACTCAAAAAATTAGGTTCCTAAACAAATATATGTCGATCGACAACAAAATCTCCATCTAAAAATATAGGGTTCCACTGGGGGCTGGGGGGGTAATAACTAACGGACATGCAGAGGTAGGGGGAGACGAGTAGACCTTGGGGCTAGGGAGGAAGGTGGGGAGGGGGAGGGGGCGGAGACATGCTTACCCCACGACGTAGGAGAGCTAGTTGGGCTCTATAACCGACGGCCACTTTGCCAGCGAAGGGACGACCACCACTGCATGCTCGTCTGTGCGAGGTCTTTTGTGTGAAAAATATATAAATAATCCAATATATGAGGAAATTTTAGCTCAATTTGAGCAAAAGGTTGTGAGATATTGACAATTCTAGTTGGCTGTTGATGTGGCCGTTTTTTTTGCCATCAGTGCACTTAAAGACTGGACCCACCTGTCAGGAATCTTGTTAACACACCTAATATTTTTTATAAAAGTGTCAGCACATCTAAATGATGGGTTAAACCTAGTTGCAACGAATTACACCTAAATGGTGGACCGCGCACGCAGCGTACGCCGGCCGCGCTTGGCCTATGACCACGCCGACGACCTCAGAAATCCGATGGCGCTGGCCGTCAGACCGCACTCCGGCAGCAAGCATTGACCCCCTCGCGACCACCGGACCACCGGAGCGCACCCACTCACCCTGCGTGCGAGGGAGGGAGGGGACTAGCCTATCCTAGGCACGGGCACCCAGCGTAGCGTAACCAACCTACCCTAGCTATAGCTAGATGGCACCTCGCCCGGCCAAACGGATCGATCGGCCATGCTCCGGGTGGCGTGGGCCTTCTCGAACGTGAGCAAATGATCTTGCCGGTCTTGTGGTCCGACTACCACCAGGCCATCATCATGAATCCCGTCAAACAGGTCGGCTGCGGCCTGAGGCGCAGCAGTCAACAGTCAACACTCAAGATGCATGGTTTCTTACTACACATGCAGATTGCACACGCCTCCCATCCGTAAATAAATATAAAATCGTTTCGATTACTAAAATAGTGATCTGGTGAACTAAACACTTTTATAATGATCTAAACGATCTTATATTTCTTCACGGAGGGAGTATTTTATTTGCACATAACTCATATTTTATTAGCCAAATTTATATTGTAAGTAAAATTAGACCATATATGCAATCAGAGCGATAAAACTTGGACGGAGAAAGTACATACTCCCTCTTTTCCGGTTTATAGGGCTCAAATATGAAATCTCATCAACCAAGGCATTTTGTGAGTGACGGAATGTATCTCGTACTTTACAAAACTAACTCGATTAAACTCATGCGTTAATTTGGATTAATTGCAGTGCATGCATGCTTGACCACTAGATGAGTACGAACATTACATGCATTGTTGCGTTTTTTTATTCTTGCATGCAAAGATTTAATGCGCCTCGAAAACCAAAAATGAGATGGAGATGAGCCCTTTAAATTGGAAAAACAAAAAAAATGAGATAAGCCCTATAAACCCGAAAGGAGGGAGTAAATAAAACTTAAAATGCATCTTCGGTTCAACACTAACTTTGCCACTGCACATGTGGCTGTTGGCAATGATGATAATAAATTATTAAACTCCCTCCATTTTTATACAAGGCCACAAACTCATATTACAGGTTTTAAGGTAAAATTTAATGCCTTGCTTTATAAATCGGTTTTTCTTTTCGTTTAGTGGGATCATTAATACGCAGTAGGTATGCACAAAAGGGATAGAAAGCTGATTGGAGTCATTGTGACTGTCTGCATGCAAGTATTAAGTAGGTTGCTAGTTTGAGGAAATATCATTAACTTTCGCGTTGGTGGCCTTGTATAGGTGCAAAGTGCATTTTTCATTTGTGGCCTTATATAAGTAAATTGAGGGAGTAATAATAATTGTTATTGTTTAAAGTGCATGCATCATGTATATGCAATAGGATAAGTTTAAGCTAGGAACAAAACAACCCCTACAATACCCCTGAACAAACAGCGGTAACTAGCCTACTTTCCCCCTTTTCTATGAGCTAGTTTTTCTAGCACCCAGTTAACGTTGGAGAACATTTCAGTTCAACCAATTCATTCTTGGAAATCAGCAAAGGATGGTAACTGCACTACATTTCTTTCGCCGTGTTTGACCACAAAAGCCATTTTTTAACACTGTTATGTACGGTTAATGCAAAGCCATGAAAACCGCGGTTTAGTTCTTCTGGTAAATCAATGGTCACCAGTTTTTATGGGTCCACCAAAACCAACTCTAAATACCGTCAAACTTCAAAATATGCAAGCACCCAACTTAGTGAGTAATCCAGAGCATTTCAAACAATAACTAAATTTACTACTACTTAGAGCATCTAAATGGTAAAGCCAACTTCTTATCCATGTTTCTTGGCTGTTTTGGAGGGACGATGATGCTTGTGTTTTATAAGTAATAGATTTCTGACGATTTGCTATGTACAATAAAGTTACATGTGTTCGAAATGTTCAAACGATCATCCTTATTTTAGGAAGATGCTCGCTTAATTACGATGAACAAATGAGGAAAACTAGCCTACTTTCCGCCTTTTCCATGGAGCTGCTTTCCTAGAACCCTTAGTTAATTCTATAAAATGCTTTAGTTCAACTGTTCAAACCATGGTTCAAATATGGAAATCAACAAAGGCCGGTAACTAGTCCACTTTTCTCAGCAAAAACCATTTTAATGTTGTTAATTAAGTTTACTGTATGCTTCAATTCAACCCGTGAAAATCGCGGTTCAGTTTTCACGGTAATCCAGTGGTTCGGTTCTACCTACCTACTTTTTGCCAGCTTTCACGGGTCCATGAAAGTGCAACTATCCCTAGGTGGTTTTGGTAATTCCTAACAACATATAGCTCATTGAGCTAATGCTATTCCAAGATTGATATTTCAGGAAAAGCTCAATGATTGGCATGGCATGGTGAGGAAAGTGGACCCCTCAAAATACTAAGGACAAAAAGATTGGCTCAAGCTCAAAGCTCAAGACTCTACATTTTATATTTTAGTGATCCAAGATCACATTGAGTCTATAGGAAAAGCCAATACTATCAAGGAGGGATAAGGTGTTGCTTGATGAGGTTCTTGTTTCATAGTGCTTAGTGATATGATCCCAAAACCCTCAACTACCTTCCCACATCCACATATGACCTAAACCAAAAGTCAAACTCGGCCCCAACGACTCTTTCTACCCGGCGCCACCCAGTTCAGATGTCATAGCCACTGCCACAAACCCTAGGCAAATCGGTCTCACCGATAGGGATCTCAGTCACACCGAGATGGGGTTGTAATCTCTCTGTTTCCCTTCGTAACGTTTCGGTCCTACCGAGATGAGCGATCGGTCCCACCGAGATTGCAATGTAAACTCTCTGTTTCCCTTTTGTAACATTTCGGTCCCACCAAAATAAGCGATCGGTCCCACCGAGTTTACCTGACCAACTCTCTGGTTAGCTAATTACCAAAATCGGTCCACCGAGTTTGTGTAATCGGTCACACCGAGATTACGTTATGCCCTAACCCTAACCATATCGGTCCTACAGAGTTGCATCTCAGTCCCACCGAAAATCCTAACGGTCACTGGGTTTGCTAAATCGGTCCGGCCGAGTTTCTCAATTCGGTCTCACCGAGATTAGTAAATTGTGTGTAACGGTTAGTTTTTATGTGGATGCTATATATATACCCCTCCACCCACTCTTCATTCATGGAGAGAGCCATCAGAACATACCTACACTTCCAATACACATTTTCTGAGAAAGAACCACCTACTCATGTGTTGAGACCAAGATATTTCATTCCCACCATATGAATCTTGATCTCTAGCCTTCCCAAGTTGCTTTCCACTCAAATCTTCTTTCCACCAAATTCATATCATGTGAGAGAGAGTTGAGTGTTGGGGAGACTATCATTTGAAGCACAAGAGCAAGGAGTTCATCATCAACACATCATTTGTTACTTCTTGGAGAGTGGTGTCTCCTAGATTGGCTAGGTGTCACTTGGGAGCCTCCGATAAAGATTGTGGAGTTGAACCAAGGAGTTTGTAAGGGCAAGGAGATCGCCTACTTCGTGAAGATCTACCGCTAGTGAGGCAAGTCCTTCGTGGGCGATGGCCATGATGGGATAGACAAGGTTGCTTCTTTGTGGACCCTTTGTGGGTGGAGCCCTCCGTGGACTCGCGCAACCATTACCCTTCGTGGGTTGAAGTCTCCATCAACGTGGATGTACGATAGCACCACCTATCGGAACCACGACAAAAACATCCGTGTCTCCAATTGCGTTTGAATTCTCCAAACCCTTCCCTTTACATTGTTGCAAGTTGCATGCTTTACTTTCCGCTGCTCATAGACTCTTTGCATGCTTGCTTGAATTGTGTTAAGATTGCTTGACTTGTGCTAAAATAGCTAAAATCTGCCAAAGACTAAAATTGGGAAAAGGATAGATTTTTAATTGGTCAAGTAGTCTAATCACTCCCCCTCTAGACATACTTTCGATCCTACAAGTGGTATTAGAGCTTTGGTCTCCATTTGCTTTGATTTCCATAGCTTTTGGTGGTCATAGCCTTGGTTTCACAACATAGGAGAGTATGGCGTCTAGCGAGGGAAATTACCACCGTAGAGGTCCTTACTTTGATGGTACTAATTTTGCTAGTTGGAAGCATAAGATGAAAATGCATATTCTTGGACATAACCCCGCCGTTTGGGCTATTGTGTGTGTTGGCTTGCAAGGTGAATTCTTTGATGGGAGAGAACCGAATCGTGAAGCTACCGCGGAAGAGTTGAAGATGCTACAATACAATGCTCAAGCTTGTGATATCCTCTTCAACGGACTGTGCCTCGAAGAATTCAACAAAATCAGCCGTCTTGAGAATGCAAAGGAAATTTGGGATACTTTGATTGATATGCATGAAGGTACCGACTCCTTCAAGGAATCCAAGTTGGATGTGCTTCAAAGTCAACTTGACAAGTTCAAAATGAAGGATGGTGAAGGTGTCGCTGAAATGTACTCTAGGCTTGCTCTTATCACAAATGAGATTGCCGGCTTAGGAAGTGAAGAGATGACCGACAAATTCATCATCAAGAAGATCCTAAGAGCCTTGGATGGAAAATACAATACCGTATGCACATTGATCCAAATGATGCCAAATTACAAAGATCTCAAGCCAACGAAAGTCATTGGAAGAATTGTTGCTCATGAGATGTCACTCAAGGATAAGGAGGAGCTCCATAACAAGTCAAGTGGTGCTTACAAAGCCTCATGTGAAGCTCCCACATCATCAAGTGAGAAACAAACCTTCAATGAAGAATTGAGCTTAATGGTGAAGAACTTCAACAAGTTCTACAAGAATAGAAGCAAAGAGAGAAGTTCCAAGTCAAGGTCCTACAATGACAAAAGATCTTCTAGTCGAGAGCGAAACTGCTACAATTGTGGAAGACCCGGACACTACTCCAATGAGTGTACGTCTCCCCACAAGAGAAGAGAAGATTCTCCCAAAAGAAGAAGTAGATGAGAAGAATCACCATCAAGGGAGAGAAGGAGTAGGGATGATCGATATGAACGAAGACCCTCTCGGAGAAGCAAGGATTCGGAAAGGAAGGACAAGTCATCAAGGAGCTACACAAAATGAAGACATCAAGCTCATGTTGGTGAATGGGTATCCGGCTCCGACTCCGACAATGACTCTGAGAGGAGCTATCACTCCGACTCCGAATATACTCAAAATGAAGGTGTTGCCGGTCTAGCACTTGTGTCAACCAACTCCTACGACATATTTGATTCTCCAAATGAAGGAATTGGAAGATGCTTCATGGCCAAAGGTCCAAAGGTATCACACCCCGAGTATGTTGATTTCAATAGTGATGAAGATGACTTGTTAGGTGATGATGATTTACTTGTTAACAACTATAGTGATGAATACTGTGATGAAACGAATGACAATGATAAGGAGAAGATTGAGTCTCTAACTAAAGAACTAAACACTCTTAAGTTAGCTCAGGAAACTATCTTAGGAGATCATCGAGAACTTTTAAGGACTCATGAGAAATTACGTTTGAAAAGCTCAACCTTGAGCAAGAGCATGAGTTCTTAAAGGCAATCAATGATGATCTTCGCAAGAAAAGTTCTTCTTACATTGACAAGCGTTTACTCTTATTCACTTACATGCCTCAAGTCAAGTCTAGTAACAAGAACAAGAAGGATTCTTCTTCTAGTAGTAACAATAATCATGCTAAATCCAATATTGTTGCTTCTAGTAGTTCTCTTGATTCCACTAATGATTCTCTTAGCCAAGTTACACTTGAGCAAGAAAATAGCTTATTGAAGGGAATTATAGAGAAAGGTGTTTACAAGAGCCTTGCTGGGAGTAAGCAATTCGAGGAAATTGTACGCAAGCAAGGAAGGCACCGGAAGAATCAAGGTATTGGTTTTGAACAAAAGTTCAATGCCAATGGAGTTGAGTGGGAAGAAGATCAATACCCCAAGATGAAGTTTGTTCCTCAACAAGAGAAGTATGATCCTACTTCTTTCAAAGGGACACAAGTTCAAGATGATCTTCCACCACAAGACCACAAGCAAAAAGGCAAGGACAAGCTTCAAGAGGAAATTGACGCATTTGAAGAAGCTCCTAAGGCCTTGGTCAAGTGGGTTCCCAAGACTACATCAAGTTCCACTTCATCAAGTAAAACCGACGGGAAGCAATAACCGTCGGAGAGTATATGCCCAATGAGGAACCGTCAGCTATAAATGTCGTCAGTGTAAGATGAGCCAGCAGGTCACAATAACATGCCTGATGGGTCACCGTCGGCTAACTACCGTAGGCGACAATATTACCCGACCGTACCGTCGGCAATTACTGTAATGGCCGACGAAGCAAGGCCGACGGGAGATGGCAGACGGTGTACCATCGGTTTTAGTAATAGTTGACGGTGATCAAAAATATCTGACGGTGATTGGACCCTCGGTTATAATGAAATATCTAGTAGTGTTAATGCATCGGTATGCATAACTTTTTAAGAAAAATGAGCGTAGTAATTATGTACTTTTGTGAACAACGAAATTAATTCCATCATTCATCATCTACTTTGGTTGATGAGATTTTTAAATTAAGCCCTATAAACTGAAAGGAGGGAGTACTATGCATTGTAGAGGTAATAGTATCATACACTAGTATCTATGCATGATACTAGCATATGATACTACTTCCCATTGTGAGCAGACATAACTACTTGAAATTTTAATGTGTAACCGAAAGCATTTGAGACAATAATAGGATTGTCACTACTTATTTGACACTTAATTACCCAAGCAGATAAACATTTTCGATATCCATGTACTCTGTCTGTTCCGTAATGTAATCCATATAGGTTCTTTGTAAATCAAACCACGCAATATTTGACCAAGTTTATGTAGCAAACTATTTACATCTAGAATGCCAACATATATCATCAGATTCATAATAAAACGTAGTTTTATATTTTATATATTTGACATCATCATAGATATAAATAGTTTTTTCTATAAATTTGGTCAACGTTTGCAATCTATACGCACTACATTATGTGGAACGGAAGAAGTAGCATATATGCAGAGTACAAATATGCAGCACCAGAAATGGCACCGTTGTAGTGGTAGAAAACTGGTAAAAAAATGTCAAGATGATCACTCGATCGGTACCACTAGTGGAGTACTAGTGGAGTACCTTTGAGCGAGCATAGCTTTCATGGCCTAAACGTCATCACACGGGCACATTGATTGCCCTATCCGCACGATGCCATGCCCTCGTTGTTTTCAGACATGACACCTCATCATTCTAGAATCATCCTGGCCGAACATCATCTCCATTTCCCATCTTAAAACGACGTTTGTGCGGTTGGAAACAAACAGAAACAAATCGCTTCAGATCAGATCTCACTGTGGGCACGCAGGATCAGCTGCCATTTTGCATCTCTTTGGATATAATACTATCGGCATGGATCAAATAGCTATCTCCAGCGTTTTCTTTAAATACTTGGCCTCATTATTCAAGTGGTAAATGCATATGTCCAATGACATCATTCCTCAATTCCCGCTCAAGGCAATGTATCCTATCCAAACACAAGTAGGTTGGGATCGACTGCCGAACCTCGGTGAATCCCGACAACAAAAAAGGAAAGAAAACCAGATGGAATACGTGATCGCACAATTGGCGTGACCGTAGAGCGCTTGGCTAATTTTCAATCAACTTATTACATATAGACAATTGTTTGCAAGTGATTCTGACCATCCTTTCCTGCAGCAGGAAAATGCATGGCACAAAAAAAAAATTCACGTAGAGTCATGACAGAAGGGAAACCCTATTCCTGTACGCCATCGCCAGGAGGATTCTCGTGCCGCCGTCGCCGTCATCATCTGAGAAATTTAGGTCCCCTCGTCTCCGGCTGCCATCTTGGCGCTGAGAGGTGGGGAGGGGGGGAGGGGCTCGGATCTTCAAGACCTTTATGTTCATCGCCAACGTCTAGTGATCATCATAGTTTTCTGAGAATAAATTGCCTCTCGTTCTTTTGGCGGTGCCATGAGGTTAGAGAGTTTTCTGTCCTCGTAGACCTGATTATTCGGATCTGGTGAGTTTATATTGTTGTATTAAGCTTTTTTTTGTTGGTTCGATTCTTTGTGGAGATGAAATCTTTCATCGATACCATGATGAAGATATAATGATTCGACGGCTGCACTTCTAGGGGATCATCTCCGGCCCAAGTACGTTCATTGATGAAGACTTATCTTTTTGGATGGGCGACTCAAGGCGCTTTCAAAAACCATTAGTGGTAATGTTCGTACTGGTGAAAGAGTGACAACATTGTTGCTCCAGTTTGATTGCAGCCTCTTCATCAAAGTTTTTGAAGTATTTCTTTGAGAAGAAATTGATACCGCGAAGAAGGTATTTTCAAAAGATTTCATTGTAATTTTTAGTCATAGAAATTACTTTGTGTCCTTTTAATCTTAGATTCAAATCGATGTATATATAATTGTTATGAGTATGAATAAAGTTACATGTGTTTTGAAAAATAAGCGAAGGAAACAAGGACCGCGCAACCTGGTGCGACCCAGCGCATCCTGGTTCAGACCCCACGACTCCACAAGACCACAACACCATGGCCAGCTACGTCCTCTATAAACTTGCAGCCTGGCGCAGTTCAACTGTGACAAGATAATTTCAGGGTGGACGAAATATTGTGTCCATAATAATAATAAAAAAAGAGGAGAAAGTGTTGGTTTGACCTCTTTAACACTACGTTTGTTCCTCCAAAAAAAACACTATGTTTATTGACCGTTTTTTTAGGATTGTTGACCCGCTGTTAGACCGGCCGTCGACTTGTATCGTCCCTTGTTGGGCCCGAGCGTCATTGGGCCTGGACCGACTGCCGTCATGGGCATATTCTATGATGATTCCCTCGCAAAACATGCTTCGGCTTCAACCGTTGAAACCACGGTTCGATTTTCGGAATCAATGAAGGCTGGTAACTAGCCTACCTTTTTACGCCAATGTTGGATGGATCCAAGAAAACTATTTTTTAACACTATTACCCGCGGTTAATGGAGGGTTTAGTTCAATTCGTGAAAACAACGATTCAATTCTTTTGCGGGGAACCCGGTTATTCAGTTTAGCCTACTTTTCGCCGGTTTTCACGAGCCCACCATAACCGTCTCAAAACATATATTCCAAACTCTAAAACATGCATACACCTTAGCTACTTGAAAGCGTAACGAGTAATCCGAAGCATTTCAGACAATAATAGAATTGCCACTAGCTTTTCGGCACCTCATTACATTGGCAGGCTAACATTTTTGGTATCCATGTAGCAATATATATGTGCCTTTTTCATTATTAGTACAAAACTGGTAAAGCAAATGTCAAGGAAACATCACTTTTGAGCGAGCAGAGCTTTTCATCGTGGCTAAAACGTCATCACCTGGCCACATTTGATTGCCAGTTTTCAGACATGACAAGTCATTATTCTAGAATCATCCTGACCGAACATCACCACCTTTATCTCATCTTAAAACGACGTTGTACGAGTAGTTGGAGACAAGCAGAAACAAGTCGCCTCAGATCTCAGCCCGGACACGCGGAATGCTACCCACCGATGCTACTAGAATCAGCTGTGCCCTTCGTGTTTCTTTAGGAACCATCGTCAACATGAACTAAATTGGTCCTGTTTAAAAAAAACATGGATCAGATGGTTATCTCCGTCACTTTCTTTATACATTCGGGCTCATTACGGATCTTTTTTTACGTGTACGACGGCGAGAGAAACGAAAAGTAAAAAAATGTGTGTTTCAAGGAGTAGTTAGGATTGGCTCTATATGGCCAATGGCATTGTTCCTCAATTCCCGCTCAAGACAATTTACCCTATCCAAGCACAAGATGTTCCTTGTCCTGAGAGCATGTACAATGGTGTTATTTTAGGAGTGCCACATAAGATAAATGTTGAGATGAATGAGATAGAATTCATAAGAAAATGCTTGTCTTCTCTTATTTAAAATATGATCTCTCTTAGTACAATATGTCTCACCATATTTTTAGAAACAGTTGATTACTGTAGATAAGGCTAAAAGATAACTCATTGTCGATATGATTTTATTGTCATATCTAAAGTACATGAAAGGCTTAAGATAAGACTGTCTTATCGATCCAGACTCTTTCAGCGGTTGGGGGGAGGTGGGACACGCGTCATAACGATGACATAAACGACCATTTTGAAGAAAGAAAGAATATGTATGTCAAAAAGTGGCAACCGATCAAGTAGGCTGGGATCGCAAGAAGACGTGTCACGGCGGCGATAGAGACAACCATTTTCAAGGAGAAGAAAAAGTGTCTCAAACAAGCGGCACTCTTTTAAGTAGGTTGAGATCGCGACAATACGTGTCATGGCGATAACAGAAACGGCCTTTTTGAGGAAAGGAAAAATGTGTGCCATAAACAGGCGGTGATCGATCAAGTAGGTTGTGATCAGCAAAAACACATGTCACAACGACGACAGAAGCGACAATTTTGAAGGAAAAGAATACGTGTCTCAAACAAATGGCGGTCGATCAAGTAGTTTGTGATCGGCAAAAATATGTGTCATAGTGGCGATACAAACGGACATTTTAAAGAAAAAATATATGTCTCAAACAAATGGCAACCGTCAAGTAGGTTGGGATCGCAACAATACGTGTCATGGCGATGACAGAAACGACCATTTTGAGAAAAGGAAAAATGCGCGCCTTGAACAAGCGGTGACCGATCAAGGAGGTTCGAATCACGACAATACATGTCATGGCGATGACAGAAACGACCATTTTGAGGAAAAATGCGTGCCCAGTTAATGGAGGGTTTAGTTCAATTTGTGAAAACCACGATTCAATTCTTTTGCGGGTAACCCGGTGATTCAGTTTAACCTACTTTTCGCCGGTTTTCACGAGTCCACCGAAACCGTCTCAAAACATATACGCCAAACTTCAAAACGTGCATTCGCCTTAGCTACTCGAAAGTGTAACGAGTAATCCGAAGCATTTCAGACAATAATAGAATTGCCACTAGCTTTTCGGCACCTCATTACATTGGCAGGCTAACATTTTTGGTATCCATGTAGCAATATATAGAATATGCCCACAAAACGCGATGCCATGCGATTGTTGTTTTCAGACATGACAAGTCATTGTTCTAGAATCATCCTGACCGAACATCATCACCTTTATCTCATCTTAAAACGACGTTGTACGAGTAGTTGGAGACACGCAGAATGCGCAATCTCATCAAACAATCAAGGCCAAGACTCAGAGAAAGGCTCAAGACGATGATCTTCCTTGTCACATGGCACATCTGGAAGGAGAGAAACAATAAAACATTCAGACAAGAGCATAACCAAATCTGTAATGTGATCGCCGCGATCAGACGAGATGCAGAAGTCTGGAAGCTAGCTGGGGCTAAGTGCCTTGCAACACCACTTTGGGATCCAGGCTAGGATAGGTGTTTTTGATTTGACCCCCCCCCCTTTCTTGTAACCACTCATGATCATTTGATCATGAACATATTTCCCACTCTCTACCTGCTTAATATATGAACGCCGGTGATACACCGGTTCTTTCAAAAAAAAAGTCGCCTCAGATCTCAGCCCGGGCACGCGGAATGCTACCCACCGATGCTACTAGAATCAGCTGCCCTTCGTGCTTCTTTAGGAACCATCGTAAACATGGACCAAATTGGTCCTGTTAAAAAAAACATGGATCAGATGGTATTTGGGCTAATTACGGGCTTTTTTTACGTACTACGACGGCGGGAGAAACGAAAAGAAAAAAAAATGTGTGTATCAAGGAGTAGTTAAGGATTGGCTCTATATGGCCAATGACATTGTTCCTCAATTCCCGCTCAAGACAGTTTACCCTATCCAAGCACAAGATGTTCCTTGTCATGAGGGCATGTACAATGGTGTTATCTTAAGAGTGTCACATAAGATAAATGCTGAGATGGATGAGACAGAATTCATAAGAAAATGATTGTCTTCTCTTATTTAAAAAATGATCTCTTTTAGTACAATATGTCCAATCATATTTTTAGGAATTGTTGATTATTAAAGATAAGGCTAAAAGATAACCCATTGTAGATAGAATTTTATTGTCATATCTAAAATACACGCAAAGGCTTAAGATAAGACTATCTTATCGATCCAGACTCTTTCAGCGGTTGGGGGAGGTGGGACCCACGTGTCATAACGATGACATAAACGACCATTTTGAAGAAAGAAAGAAAGAATATGTATGTCAAAAAGTGGCAACTGATCAAGTAGGCTGGGATCGCAAGATGTGTCACGGCGGCGATAGAAACAACCATTTTCAAGAAGAAAAAAAGTGTCCCAAAATAGCGGCAATCGTTTAAGTAGGTGGAGATCGCGACAATACATCTCATGGCGATAACAGAAACGGCCATTTTGAGGAAAGTAAAAATGTGTGACATAAACAAGTGGTGACCGATCAAGTAGGTTGTGATCAGCAAAAGCACATGTCACAACGACGACAGAAGCGGCAATTTTGATGGAAAATAATACGTTTCTCAAACAAATGGCGATCGATCAAGTAGTTTATGATCGGCAAAAATACGTGTCACGGTGGCGATATAAACGGCCATTTTAAAGAAAAAATACGTGTCTCAAACAAATGGCAACCGTCAAGTGGATTGGGATCGCGACAATACGTGTCATGGCGATGACAGAAACGACCATTTCAAGAAAAGGAAAAATGCGTGCCTTGAACAAGTGGTGACCGATCAAGGAGGTTCGAATCGCGACAATACGTGTCATGCCGATGACAGAAACGACCATTTTGAGGAAAGGCAAAATGTGTGCCTTAGACAAGCGGTGACCGATCAAGTAGGTTGTGATCAGCAAAAACACATGTCACAACAAGGACAGAAGCGACAATTTTGAAGGAAAAGAATACGTGTCTCAAACAAATGGCGGTCGATCAAGTAGTTTGTGATCGGCAAAAATACGTGTCATCATGGCGGTACAAACGGCCATTTTAAAGAAAAAATATGTGTCTCAAACAAATGACAACCGTCAAGTAGGTTGGGATCGCGACAATACGTGTCATGGCAATGACAGAAAGGACCATTTTGAGGAAAGGAAAAATGTGTGCCTTGAACAAGCGTGACCGATCAAGGAGGTTCGAATCGCGACAATACGTGTCATGGCGATGACAGAAACGACCATTTTAAGGAAATGAAAAATGTGTGCCTTAGACAAGCGATGACCAATCAAGTATGTTGTGATCGGCAAAAACACGTGTCAGAACGATGATGCAAACGAGAATTTTGAAGGAAAAGAATACATGTCTCAAACAAGTGGCCGTCGATCAAGTAGTTTGTGATAGGCAGGGCCGTCTCCAGGAATTCGGGGCCCCGGGCGAAAACCAAAATGTGGCCCGAAATTTCGAATAATTCACATAAGAGAAAAATCAATATGCGTAAAGCATACTCCCATTTTATTATATATTTGCATGTCCGTTTTATTTGTACCTTATTGAGGCATATATCAAATATTAATACTAATGCTAAAAAGGTAAACGATAGCAAAGCAATAAACGAACCTTATATTCTACCAAAAAGGAGCACCCGTCTAGCTAGTAAACAAAACCTAAGAAATTACTAGTGATCATCGATCATTTGATCAAACAGAATCTAATTAGTTTCAAATAGTAACGACCGCTAGATGATTAGATCATTCAAATACAAAGAAAATAAATTTAAAAAAGAACCTTGCTCTTGGAGATAAAAACCAGTTCTTTTTTTAAGTTACTTCCCCACTTTATTTAGAGAATATTCGGTAGTTCATCTGAAACAATACTTAGAATACAATCTGGGAGAGCTAAATCCCACAAAACCGAGACACCATTACATAAACCAAAGCGAGCTAACTCATGGGCCGCTTTATTAGCGCTCCTCCGGACCCATGTAGCCTTGAAATCACCCAAGTTCCTCGTCATTGTCTTGATCTCTTCAACGACAATGCCAACCGCCGACAAGTTCTTTTCCTTCTCATTCAGCATCCTAGCAACCCCAAGGCAATCGGTCTCCACATGCAGTTTTGGAATATCTAGTTGTAGCGCCAGTTGCACCGCCCTTCTGCATGCCAACAACTCTGTGGTCTCTGCCTGCGCAATCCCTGGGAGGAAGACAGAAACCGCCCCCCTAACGCGCCCGTTTCATCTCGGAGAACGACACCCGCACCTCCGTCTTGCCCCGACCGAGAGGTAGCACCATCCACGTTTGCTTTGAGCCAGCCATCCACCGGTGGTCCCCATATCGTATGTTGGGTTGTTCTGATGTAGATGTGTTCCTCAATCCTGATTGAAGCAACGAACCGACGGAGCCGCGTTATGTGATTGTTGCATCTTCACGGCAGCCGGCAGGAAGACCATCAACAGTGGGATCGGATCGGAGGCAACTGCCGGCGCCGGCATGACTACTAGGGCCTCGCCCAGGGCAAGGGTTTGGTGCTTCGCCGATCGCCGGTCGCGAGACCCAGACGCCAGTTCACCGCCTGTTCCGATCGTGCCATTGGGCCTCCAAACTTCTGTGCTAGTATTATTTTGGGCCTCTGACCTTCTATCATATCGCAGCCCAGTAAACAGCTCACGTACACGTATGACGGTTGGATTCCTGGGAGCAACTAGTTAACGAGCGCTCCTTCGGGAGCCTCGCAACGATCAGCGCCACTTGGCGCGCTCTCAGCCATTCGCCACGTGTCGCGCTCTGGACGCTTCCTTCGGATTTTATTTTTTTATTTTTGCACACGCGTTTTCGGCTTTTTAAACGGTTTTTTCTTGGGTTTTTTCGACGTTTTGGTTTTCCCCCGGTCTTTCTTAGCTTTTCGATCAAAAAAAAATTTGCGCGAAAAAATGCTTTTTCTTTTTTTTCCTTTCGCAAAAGTCACGGTTTTTCTCCCGCGAGAGGCACGGTTGTGTGCTTTATCGAGAGTCACGGCTGTGCCTTTCGGAAACGAAAAAAAAATGTGTTTACTGTTTTTTTTCTTTTGCGAGAGTCACGGTTTTTCTTCCGCGAGAGGCACGATTGTGCTTTTCTGAGAGTCACGGCCGTGCCTCTCGGAAAGGGAAAAACAAAACGTGTTTTCTGTGTTTTTTTCTTTTGTGAGAGTCACGGTTTTGCTTCCGCGAGAGGCATGGTTGTGCTTGCACGAAAGTCACGGCCGTGCCTCTCGGAAAAGGAAAAAAATACGCATTTTCTGTTTTTTTCCTTTCACGGGAGTCACGGTTTTGCTTCCGCGAGAGGCACGTTTGTGCTTTCGCAAGAGTCACGGTCGTGCCTCTCGAAAACGAAAAAAAATGCGTTCTCTGTTTTTTTCCTTCCACGAGAGTCACGGTTTTGTTTCCACGAGAGGCATGGTTGTGATTTCGCGAGAGGCACGGGCGTGCCTCTTTCGGAAAGGGAAAAAACCGTGCTTCCAGTTCGGTTTTTTCGCCCGGTTTTTTTCGTGAAAAAAAAGTTCGTCAAAACCTATCAACATGGGATCTAGTTTTGAAGATCTCGACGCGAGGAATTCAATGGTGAAAACGGTTCGAGATTTGGACGCACAGTTTAAGAGATAAAACGTTTTGAATAAACAGATCTACGAAAAAAGGGAAAACTCCCAGGTTGCGACAAGTGGCGCGCTGCATGTGCGCCACTTGTCGCGAGCTGGGAAAGTGAAGTGTTCTTTGCAGCGAGTACTCCTTTATTAGTGATTTCGTGGATTTCTGGTCTTTTTAGCAATTTTTCAGCGGGCATCTAAGAAAACGATCTTTCCTGATTTTCTCTCGATGGGGGCCCCACGATTTTAGGGGCCCTGTGCGATCGCTCATCTCGCTCCCCCTCATCGACGGGCCTGGTGATAGGCAAAAATACGTGTCACGGTGGCGATAGAAACGGCTATTCTAAAGAAAGAATACGTGTCTCGAACAAATGGCAATCTATCAAGTAGGTTGGGATCGGGACAATACGTGTCATGGCGATGACAGAAATGACCATTTTCGGAAAAGGAAAAATGTGTGCTTTAAACAAGCGGTGATCGATCAACTAGGTTGGGATCACGACAATACGTGTCACGGCGATGCAGAAACAACCATTTTGAGGAAAGAAAAAAGTGTGTGTCTTAGACAAGCGGTGACCGATCAAGTAGGTTGTGATCGACAAAAAATACATGTCACAACAATAGAAACGAATTTTGAAGAAAAAGAATATGTGTCTCAAACAAGTGGCGGCCGATCAAGTAGTTTGTGATCGACAAAAATACGTGTGACGACGGCGATAGAAACGCCCATTCTAAAGAAAAAAATACGTGTCTCAAACAAATGATAACCGATCAAGTAGGTTGGGATCATGACAATACGCATCACGGCGATGACAGAAATGGCCATTTTGAGGAAAGGAAAAATGTGCGCCTTGAACAAGCGGTGACCGATCAAGTAGATTAGGATCGCGACAATGCATGTCATGGCAATGATAGAAACGACCATTTTGAGGAAAGGAAAAATGTGTGCCTTAAACAAGCGATGACCGATCAAGTAGGTTGTGATCGGCAAAAACACGTGTCACAACGACAATAGAAACGACAATTTTGAAGAAAAAAAAATACATGTCTTGAACAAGTGGCGGGCGATCAAGTAGTTTGTGATCGGCAAAAATACGTGTCATGGTGGCGATAGAAACAACCATTATTAAGAAGAAAAAATACGTGCCTCAAACAAGTGACAACCGATGAAGTAGGTTAGAATCGCGACAATACGTGCAATGGTGATGACAGAAACACCTATTTTGAGGAAAGAAAAAATGTGTGCTTTAAACAAGCAACGACAAATCAAGTAGGTTGTGATCGGCAAAATCATGTGTCAGAACAACGAGAGAAAAGACCATTTTGATGAAAAATACGTGTCTCGAACAAGTGACAGCCGATAGTAGTTTGTGATCGGCAAAAACACGTGTCACGACAGCGGCAGGAACAACCATGTTATAGAGAGAGAGAAAAGTGTGTGTCTCAACAAACGGCAACCCTTTAAGTAGATCGGGGTCGGCTCTCAAACCTCGGCAAATTCCCTAAAAAGAAAGAAAAGAAAACTGGATGGAATAAGTAATCACGCAGTTGGCGTGACCGTAGAGCGCTCAGCTAATTTTCAGCGACTTACAAATAGACGATCCATTTGGAAATGATTCTCACCGTCCTTTCCCGCGGCTGGGAAACACATGGCACCAAAAAACGAATGAAGGAAACAAGGATCAATTAAGTAGGTTGTGATGGCAAAAACACGTGTCACAACGATGGCAGAAACAACTATTTTGAAGGGAAAAAAATGTGTGTCTCAAACAAGTGGCGTCCGATCAAGTAGTTTATGATCAACAAAACACGTAAACTTTGACCAAGTTTATATTAAAAATTATCAAAATTCATTATTCCAAATAAATACAAATATATTTTTTTGTGAATAAATAAATACAAATATGAAAATATATTCTATTGATTTTGTATTATGAATGCCCATAATTTCTTGTATAAACATGGTCAAACTTCAAAGACTTTAACGTCGCATAAATCTAACACGCGGAGTAAAAAGGACATGAGGCAGTACGTGTCTCTAACAAGCGGCAACCGTTTAAGTAGGCCGAGGCCGGGTCTCGGCAAATTCCCTAAAGGGAAAGAAAGGAAAACCGAATGGAATAAGTAATCACGCAGTCAGCGTGTGACCGTAGAGCGCTCCGCTAATTTTCAAGCGACTTACAAATAGATGATATTTATTTGCAAATAGACGATTCACTTGAAATGATTCTGACCATATTTTCCTGCAGGCAGCTGGGAAATGCATGGCACCAAAAAACGAGTGAAGGAAACAAGGACCGCACAACCTGGTGCGACCCATCCAGCCATCGGCCCCACAGCTCCATGGCCAAGGCCAGCTGTGTCCTCTGCAAACCTGCAGCCTGGTGCCCCCTGGTTGCTAATTAACCAAGGCTTGGTCATAAATTTTCCATCAAATGGCAGTTCAACTGTGACAAAATAGTCCATCCATAATAGTGATGAAGAAATAAGAACAAGAAGGAGGAGGAGGAGGAGGAGAAAAAAAGTGTTGGTTTGACCTTTTTTAATGGGTGCATGCATGTGAGTGAGGGGAGCCTTTTTCCAGGCTAGATTTGATGATATGCACTCCTTTGACCTTCTCCCCATGGAAACATGCATCCATCCCCTTTTCCTTTTTCTTTTTTTTAAACTGATGTCCAAGATCCTCTCTGTCTCATTCCCTCTCATGTGTATGAACATTGTGGAGTATACTAACTACTCCCTCCTTTCCCGTTTATAGATCCTATCTCAAAATTTTAGATTTTTCATTTAATAAATCTCGATTTAATTGTTCCCCATCACAGGCTCGGATTTCAAGGCGCATTAAATCATTGCATGCGAGAAAAATTGACCAATGCATTTATTTTATTCATGCATGCATTGTAATTAACGCATTGAAAACACAATTTTGTGAAGAAAACGGGCACATTGATTGCGTTCTTTTGCAAACTAAAAAAAATATTCCACCACTCGTTATCTATCTTGCTTGGTGAGATTTTTGAATTGAGGCCTATAAACCAAAAAGGAGATGGTAGTAGTACTAGAATACTTCGGCAATCCCATAATGCAAGACTTTTTTTTAATACAATGGGCCGAAGCGAGTATTAGGCTGGTCATAGTGGGAGTAACATAGGTAGTAACATAGATGCCACATAAGCAAAAATGATGATGTGGCAAGTAGTTAATGAGGAGAGAGGCAAATAGAGTAACATAATATGTTACCATCACATAGCGGTTTCCAATGCATAATGAGTCTACAAAGTAATAAATGAAGGCAACTATGTTACCACACCTATGACACTACCCACTATGAAGGTATTAACATAGACTAGTAACATATGTATGTTACTAGTCTAAGTTACTCCCCACTATGACCAGCCTTAGGAAAGCAAAAGCTTATCAATTCAATGAGGAGAAGATTGGAGTAGCAGCAAACCACCATCAAGAAACAGCAGTGGGAACGGGGGATTCCAAAACAGTGGTGCCAATTCAATGCAAAATAATTACTGGTGTGATGAGGATTAGTAATAAATTATATGGCCATCCTTTTCTGCAAACAGAGACGACCGCCCCTGCTATAAAAAGATGCTCTCTTTCTTTCCAGTTTTCAGTTTTCACCCATGGCAGGTGAGGCGAGGTGAGGTGAGGTGGGAGGGAGGAAGAAGGGGAAGTGAACTGAACTGAGTCGAGCGGGGTCGAGGGAGCACACATAGCCCTGCACCTGCAGCAGTCCACAGCACCACAAACCAGTGACAAGAATCAGGATTGGTAGGAGCCCATCTCTGCCTTGCTGGCCCTGGCCTCCTCTCCCCCCTCTTGCTCTTCTTTTAATGGCTTCTCTGCCCCCTCGGTTTCCTGCCCCCGCTCGCTCCCCTGGGTCTGGGTACTAGTGCTACTAGCAGTAGGCTGGGGTTGGCTTGGGTGTGGCTTCACAACTCACAAGAGAGGAGGAGAGACCACTCTGCCTCTGAGCTGTTCCTTCCACTTCCAGCGAGTGCTCAATCACCGGGAGAAAAGCAAAGCAGCAGGCCTGCGGCGAGGCTGCCGGGGAGGGGATTTTTTCCTTTCTGTCAAGCTCCTTGCTTGCTTGCTTGCTTGATTCTCTTCTCTTTGATCCTGGAGCGCGGCCGCCGGTCCGTCCAGTCCACCCAACCCTCGCTGTTCGTGCGCCCGAGCTCGTGCCCGCCCGCGCCAGATCTGAGTAGATTCCAAGAATCCCAGCACGAATCCGGCGGGGAGTTCTTGGGCTTGGACGGAGAGAGGGGGGAAAAGGTGAGGGGCCTCGTGTCTTTCTTTCTCTCGATCTGATTCGGCGCTCTGCGCCGGGCGATTCTGGGTGGCGGGGATTGACGCGGCTTCTTGGTTGATTGATTGATCCTTGGCCGCGATCCGGTTGCTGAGAGGGGAATTTTTGATCTTGACCCGCGGTACTGATGATTCTGTTTGGTTGCAGGCGGCGGGGACACGGAGGCCGGGGATGCCGGCGAGGAGCTGCGGGGAGAGGGCGTGATGGCGGCGGTGATGGACTACTTCAGGTCGTGCTGGGGCGCGCGGTCCCGGGCCGGGCGGCGGGGCAAGAAGGGCTCGGACGCCGCCGGCCGCCAGGACGGGCTGCTGTGGTACAAGGACGCCGGCCAGGCGGCCACCGGCGACTTCTCCATGGCGGTGGTGCAGGCCAACAACCTGCTGGAGGACCAGAGCCAGGTGGAGTCCGGCTCGCTCTCCATGGCCGACCCCGGCCCGCAGGGCACCTTCGTCGGCGTCTATGACGGCCATGGCGGCCCGGAGACCTCCCGCTTCATCAATGACAACATGTTCCACCATCTCAGAAGTAAGCCCCAATGCCCCATCCCAAAATCCCCATCTGCTAATCTCTTTTTAAGTTTGGGAGGCGCCACGCCACTGATGATGAAATCATCAAATGCCAACTTATGATGTTTCATGCTTTTGCAATTCTTGCGAGCATGATTGTGATAATAATCATGCTGATTTTTCTCATAAAAAAAGGAAGGGCTGTCTGTCATAGCTTTGGCACTCATTGCTGTAACATCATCATCAGAAGAAGAAGAAAATATTGCAGGTTCAATAGACTTGTTTCTAAGCTTGCATCACACATGGCGTGGTCACCGGCAGTGAGCTAGTATTATACTATCTCACAAAGAATAAATTCATCACTTCTAGCTGCTTATGTCTTCTGTTGATGGTGACATTGTTCTGTTATACTCCACTACTTAATTGTTTTCTGTTTCTGGGGGCTGTTTCTTACTCATTGTTAGCCTTGTTAGTGTCAGTGCATGATAAACAATCTCCTTTTCCAGGATTTGCAACCGAGCACAAGTGCATGTCGGCCGATGTGATCCGGAAAGCCTTCCAAGCAACCGAGGACGGCTTCCTTTCCGTAGTCAGCAAGGAATGGTCTATGAAGCCTCAGATCGCAGCAGTGGGCTCTTGCTGCCTGGTCGGCGTGATTTGCTCCGGAACTCTCTACATCGCAAACGCCGGTGACTCGCGTGCGGTTCTCGGAAGGCTTGTCAAGGCGACCGGTCAGGTTGTGGCCATGCAGTTATCGGCAGAGCACAACGCGTGCTATGAGGAAGTTAGGCAGGAGCTACAGTCATCACACCCTCATGATCCACAAATCGTGGTTCTGAAACACAACGTTTGGCGTGTGAAGGGCCTCATCCAGGTAACCGAAATTCTGTACCGTGAGGCGCATAAGATCACTCTCAGATTTAGACCTGCCTAGATAATTATTAATTTGTTGTTAGAAGTCTTCGCGGCAGTTACATCATCTGTCCGTCTCATCACAATTCCACTTATTTTTTCCGTTCCGGAGTATGGATAATTACTTTTGCATCTGCGCTATTTGTTTCAAGTTAGGTATTAGGTAAGTCAATCGTTCTCAGAGCCAAAGTGCCTGCACTAAATATGGTTGCATCATCATAATATAACATGCTTTTCCTATATCTAAAAATAAATGTGTGGTAAGATTTGGTGCTGTATAATTGCCGTCTTTATGACTGGGGCCTCTTGTTGTCCCATATGACTATGCTAGATTGATGTTCATGCTTTCTGTATAACAGAAGCGTGCCAGCAAGAGGCAGGAGGAAGTGATTCATTCTACAGTCACCCATGGTTATCGTCATTTTCACGCTTAACTTTTGAGCTAATCAACACCATCAGTTATTGCAAGTCGGGATTTTAGTCATGACATATTATTACTTTGTGTACACAGCAGTCTATAGGCTCCTGTAAATTTTCTCTTCTGGATTATATATACTGGTATACATACAGTTGGGGTGCTCTACTACTGTTTTTCTTCAATTGTAACTTATGAGGTGAGGTAATATTCTGCAGATCTCAAGATCTATCGGAGATGTATATCTGAAAAGACCAGAGTATAACAGATCACCTCTACATAGCAAGTTTCGGCTCCGGGAAACCTTCAAGAAGCCAATTCTTAGTTCTGAACCTGCGATTGCTGTTCACCAAATACAACCGAGTGATCAGTTTGTTATATTTGCTTCTGACGGGCTATGGGAGCACCTCAGCAATCAGGAAGCAGTTGACCTTGTCCAAAGTAACCCTCGTAATGTATGCGTTCTTCTCCCACTCTCCGATCTCTATGGATTTCATCCCTAAAGAAAAAGTTTCCATGATTCAAATCCAAAATTCCTTTCGAGGCTCACTACCTGTCCAATTCATTAAATATATGACCAGCATGTAGGAAATATACGCATATTCTTAATGCCTTTATTTGTTTGTGTGGGTGGGACTAAAAGTTGTTTTGCTATTTTAAACTACTATAAGTTCAAGCAAGTGTAGCCTAAGTTCTGCACTTTATCTGGATGCTTGGGTTTTCAATCACTTACTAGTAGAGAGTATGTTACCCCTTCTCTACTCAAAGTTGTTTTGCTATTTTAAACTCTAGGCGCTATTTCAAGCAAGTATAATCTAAGTTATGCACTTGTGGATGCTTGTGCTTTCAATTGGCAGGGAGTATTTACCACTTCTCCACTTAAAGTTGTTTTCCTAGTCTAAGCTCTAAATAGTATTTCAAGCAACATACCGTTAAAAAACCCTCAAGTTGCATGTCATCCCTAGGCTGCTGTATTGTCAAAATCAAGCCTACTTCTGGCATGAGATCATTTTCGCCCATTCCTGAAAATTATGCTTTTTCTTTTTCACCAGGGGATCGCTCGAAAGCTAGTGAAAGCCGCGATGCAAGAGGCGGCCAAGAAGAGGGAGATGAGATACTCGGACCTGAAGAAGATCGAGCGTGGGGTGCGGCGGCATTTCCATGACGACATAACGGTGGTCGTGGTGTTCCTGGACGCGAGCGCGGTGAGCAGGGCGGGGTGGAGCAAGAGCCCGCCGGTGTCGGTGCGAGGGGGCGGCGTGAGCGTCCCTGCCAACTCCCTCGCGCCTTTCTCGGCCCCCACCATGGTGAGCAGCACCTACTGAAGAAGGGGAAGAAGCCGCCGCGCCGAGAAGAGAAACTCTATGACGAGAGCATCTGCAGAGAGAGTGCTTCCTGCTGCTGTGAAACTGCTCAGGCTCCACCCGGGTAATTAAATTAGCGTACTGATAGCAAGGTATAATGTTAGATCACCACCATTAGCGATGCTTTTCGCCCCCTCCGCCTCCTCCCCTTTGTTCTTTTACCTATCCCTTTTCTCCTCTCCAATGAGAGAGGAGAACAAGGTGGCTGTAAATTTGTCCGGAACATCGGCGTCTCTTTTCGCAATAGTCCGTCTTCTTCCATCTCTTGTTTTCGCCGTCGAAAACCGGGTGCCTGGCTTGACTGACTCTGTTGGGTCAAGACAAGGGGTGCCTCCAATTATTTGCAGCAGATTCATTATGAAATGGAATCAACTTGGACTCTCTGTATCTGGGTGAGCAAGGTAGGCCAATGGTTTGGTGCCGACATGACCACATGAGAAGGATATCAACGCGGATTCTGGCCCTGGGGGAGCACGTGTGGTGCGGTGCTCTGAACTTGATCAGATTGCCAGTTGGGACAGTCGTCCAACAGAATTAAGTTTAGATTGGATCACACCCATAGCCTGGGCATCAAACGGCCCAATTGTCTCTCTCATGGGGCTTTGAATTTTACTGGAGTGGCGGTAGAATAAATTAGTCCCTCCGTCCCATAATATAAGAGCGTTTTTGTGAGCGTTTTACACAAAACACTCTTATACTATGGGGCGGAGGGAGTAGCTGGCAAGCAGCTTGTCATTTCACAGATAAAAACAACGCAATCGAGCAAGTTCTGCATAAATTTCACAGGTTGAAAATTGAGAAACAAAACTTGGGTGCCATCCGACTTCGCCCGAAATTCGACGATCGAAATCTTCGCAAGTTGTTCTCCCTTTGAGGCCTCCTTTGGTTTGTAGGATTTTTGTAGGAATTCTATAGGATAGGATTTGCAAAGAAAAAATTCCTTTGAAGCCCTTTGATTTGTAGGAATGAATTCCTATTCCTATGTAGGATAGGAATCAATCCTTCACGTTTTGGAGGAAAAAACATTAGCCTAGACTCAATGAAAAAAATCCTATCCTATGCATCAAATGACATCTCTTGCTTTATAGGAATTGACATGCATGTCATCCCACTTCCTATGATTTTCCTATTTCTATGAAATTCCTATCCTATGAACCAAAGAAGGCCTGAATCTTACTGATCCACATACTGAAAACCTTCAGCTGCATGCAAAGCTCAGTGCAAGGCCGAGTTTTCAGCCTAGGATTCATGATGTGGTTTGTGAGTAAGTACAAACTTCAGAGTCTTGGGCGTTATACAGTCTTCACATGATTGCTTGTATCCCGCCTTATTCGATTTTTTTGAAACTTGGACTTGATTTTGGCCGTGTGCATCTCAGCTATGCAGATGCCAGGTGTAATGCTTAAACCTTTTAAGTAATAATAAAGTGTCCTTTATCGAAAACAAACTTCACAGTCCACACCACAATTTCCAAACAAGGGCGAAGAAACCGACAAATGAAATCGGGTTGGACAATGGAGAAAAAGGCTAGATACAAGTGATGATTGAAGTACAAGGGACTTAGATCCCCGCTGTAGTACTGTTTTTGCTATACACAGCTGCTTTTTGCATCTTCTGGGGAAAAGATGCACCATTTTTCAGTCAGTTACAAGGCCAGCTGACAGCTTAGCTTGCCCACAGACCCTACCTAACGAACAGCGACACCAACAATTGCGAGAAGAGAATGAATTCGGTGACGACGACCGCGGGGGAGTGGATGCCCAGGAAGGGCACAATGTCAACCTGCAGCCAGCTCTCCACGCCGGACCCGACCGTCGCACCGACTGCCAGCCCCCCGACGGTGATCAATGCGGCCTTACCTGCATGAACAAGGACCACAGAGGCATTCATTTCGTTCCAAATCGAAGCAGGAAGGTTGGCACAAGAGTAGCAGTAATCAAGGTACAGGACATTGGGCAAGGTTTCCTCCCACAATTAAGCAGTGCCATAACAAACACAAAAGCTGGTTGGAGGTTTGTGGACTTGTGTCAGCCAGATAGATCCATACGTGTTTAAAGACAGCATATCCAAGACCTAAGGTAGTAAAGAGATAAATAGCTCCATGTATGATTGGCGTACAAGCCAATGACAGTAGATATCTAAGAACCCCTTGTCAAAATCATACGAGAGATTATAACCCTACAACCGTGTATGATTGTGGATCCCTGGGCTTTCTTATCTTCAGATGTACTCTCAAGTAACAAATCACTGTTTTGACATGTTATGTTTTCACTCAAAAAGTGTGTACAGGACACAGTTCGTTTGTTGCTACAACAGCTGAATAACTGAAGTTGCTTGCAGTGTATTTCTCTGAAGTTCACACAAAACTTTCAGCACTAGACAACATCTATCTCTTCGAACCAAGTTTTTTTCTTTTCACCTAAATCCTAAAGCTAGTCCACATGCAATGCAATGTGAAGGAACGCACTACACGACAACAATGTAATCTTGGGAAACCGCTGACCTAAACTAAAAAGGTGATGTTGCATGAGACATACAAGCATCGAACTATGACAACAATCCCGTAATCACACGAGACTATGAGAGAATATAACCTACAATCATACAGGATTGTGGATCTCTAACGTTCTTACCTACAGATCTACTCTGAAGCAACAAATCGCTGTTTTGACATGTTATCTTCTCACTCAAGAAGCGTGTACTTACTTACTTACTTACTTATGAAGCCTTTTATCCCAAACAAGTTGGAGTAGGCTAGATATGAAACCCTTTCACGAGGACTTCCCAGGAGGTCGCCCATCCTAGTACTACTCTCGCCCAAATGGGTTTCATACCCCAAAGACTGGCTAGTTTTTACGTTGGCTCGCCAAGCCTATCACAACCCTTAGATATGAAACCCTTTCACGAGGACTTCCCAGGAGGTCACCCATCCTAGTACTACTCTCACTCAAGAAGCGTGTACAGAATAAAATTTGTTTGTTGCTACGATAGCTAAATTTGATTGACAATGTAGAACTTTCAGCACCGCTGAGTATTTGTCTCTTTGAACCAATTTCAATTTTCACCTAAAGACTACAAAATATAATCCATATGCAATACAAACACAAAAGCCGGTTGGAGGTTTGTGGACTTATGCCAGCCAGCCAGATCCATACATGTTTTATTCACTAGCAACTTTGTAGACAGGACATCCAAGAGTAAAATTGCTGCATGGCATGTTTTGACATGTTATGTTTTTACTCAAAAAGTTTGCACAGGGACACAATTTGTTTGTTGCTACAATAGCCGAATAACTGAATTTGCTTCACAATGTATCCCTTTGAAGTTCACACAGACTTTCAGCACTGCACGGTATTGATCTCTTTGAACCAGGTTTAATTATGCAATACAATGCCAAGGCGCGCACTATACGACAACAATGAAATTTTGGGAAACTGCTGACCTAGTCTAAAAAAGCATGCAATACAATGCCAAGGCGCGCACTACACGACAACAATGCAATCTTGGGAAACTGCTGACCTAGTCTAAAAAGCTGATGTGCAAGAGACGTACAAGCATCGAACTATGAGTCTATAACAACAATACCAACCACCCCTGTAGCCAGCATGAGTTCATGCAATGCAAGCAATCTCTGCTACTCATCCTTACAGCCAACACGGATTAATTGGCACTGGAGCAGGGGCCTTTCTTAGCATACATGTGCCTCTTATTTGCTTTGTTCTGTCCTTTTTTTGGATTGCATTTTCATTCCATGCTTCTAATGTTGTTCTTTTACTGAAAGTAAACTGAGCAAATATATAAGGAAGAAAATCAGCTACTAAGAAAACTACCATGACAATACTGCTTCTAAAGGCAAGATAACAGTTAAGGCCACAGATATAACAACACTAGATGCTTTAATTAAATAATTAATGCGCCCAGGTGAGCAGAACTAGCCTTATCTTGTTGGTTGTGCAACTGATAACACCACTGGTGATATAGGTTGTATTGTAACTTCAAAACTACTACCTCTGTAAACTAATATAAGACTTTTTAGAGACTTTCTAGATCACTAAAGTAGTGGTCTAAAAAGTCTTATATTAGTTCACCCCTAAAGTAGTGATCTAGAAAGTCTTATATTAGTTTACAGAGGAGTAGTTTGTAGTAGTGTTTCCATGTTTTTTATGCAGAAGCCAGAGACAGAGTGTTGAACAGAAACTAAGAACATGTTCGAACCGTACCAAATGTAGAGCATCAGAGTAGATATATTATAAAAAATAGCGATAACAAACTGGTGGAAGAATTTACCTAAGTTCATGTTTTTCTTGGACAGAAAATACAATGAAGCACCGAATCCTGTTGCTAGGATAAATCCAGGCACATCAGGGCTAGTGTACGCTGATGGTAAAGACGTAGAGGTTCCACTAGCATATGTGAAAACCATCAGCGCACCATAAATGGATGACTGGATGCCCAAGCTGCTCGAAGCTGGGGCCTCCAATGTGAGAGGCACGTTCTTCATGGCTGACTGCATCCATTGCGGTGCTGTTCCTGCAGTCTTGACAGGTTTCACATCGGCGTAGCGGACGCTGCTATCGACAACCTTGCCAGCCCTCCGGCGCGATAAGCTCTGCATTAGCAGCATGTCATAGGCAACCTCGACCTGAAATGAAACATGAAACGGAGTCAAACAACGCATCCGGGATGCCTTTGATACCGGGTGCAACAAAATCTGTTAAAACATCAATGATTGATGCTGCCAGCAACTTAGGATCCTGTTGTTTCTTTTAAGAGCCCCAGTTCAGTCTTGAAACAGACAGTTGAAAGATTGGGCATGGGCGCAAGCAAGAGTACTTATCAGGAAGACAAGTTGCACAAGCAAACAAGAACAAATTACAGCTAGTTCGCTGGAACAAGAAAGGTTATTATTACAAAGGACAAAAATCCACACGAAATTGCGTAGAAAAACCAGGCAGTGGTAACTTGTCGAAATGAAGAAACAGAAATTTACACTCCTTCCCTTCCTACGGGCCAAGCCAAGTCACTGGTCCAAAGTTGACAGCACATGATATATTGATATGATATGCATATATGATCGCCTCCACCATGGCCCATCCATGGATATACAAATAGTGCTACCACTATAAGCTAACGCACTTAATGCCAAAAGCAGCATATTTTAGCAGCCTCGATTCATCACATGGGAACAACTGTGCGCCAATAATCTGCCCAAATTAGTGATGATCAGGTCTCCGCTTTTCTTCGCTGTGTACGGAAGTACTAGATTATAACCTGATTTTGCTTCAAAATATTGAAAGATAATATACAAAGCTATTCTTGCATTACCAATTTGATGATTGAGGCGGCTTTGTCGTCCTAAATTAGCAAGCTTGTGGGGACAATCGAAGCATGCTTTCAAAGATGGATTCACTTGAACAGCAAGCGAGCGTTGAGAGGGGACGGTGTGGAGTGGAGGAGAAGTTTGGGGGGAGGGAGGGGAGGGGGAGGGACCTGGGCGACGGCGTCCGGGTCGTCCTTGCAGGAGGCGACGACGGCCTTCTTGGCGCGGAGGATCTCGTCGAAGGAGGCGCCCTCGGCGACGCCGAGCAGCTTGAGCGCGCCCTCCACCGTCATCTCGAAGGGCGCCGGCGAGGAGTCGTCCGCGCGCGAGGCGGCCAGGCGCCGCGTCGGGGCCCGGCGGCGCGAGGGGGAGCTGCGGCGGGGCGCGGCGCAGCACCTGGCCACGGAGGCGGGGCGCCTGCGGAGGAGGTGGCCGGCGGCGCCGGCGCCGGCACCGCCGAGGGAGAGGGCCGTGGCCATTTTCCTTCCTTTGGCTGCGCTCGCGTGGTCTGGCTCTGCTGCCTGTGCGCGTCGGCTTCTGCTGTCCGCGGAGCTGATGGATGCCACCGTTGAGATTTTTTTTAATGGGTGATGATGATTTTGGCCGTCCGGCCGCCAATTTCTACGGCTTCGGGTCGGGGGCTTTCGGACACAATCTGAGGATTCTTTTTCTAGGAGGCGGATAAGCTTCGAAAAGAAGATTTATTCGGATAAAGATTGATTTTGTTGGTATCATTTCAAAGTCACGAAATCTGTGACAATTAACTTTTTTTTTTCTTTTGTACATTATATTTCCTTTTTTAGTTGTTTTTATATTATAATACTTGCTTCGTCCCATAATATCATGTCGTTTTGCTGAGACGGCAAAATTGGAGGCCTGAAGGAGGGCAGATTTATGGACTAATAAAAGTCATCACAGGTAGTAATACAAGGGAGGATGGTTACAAACTTCCCCCTTACTCTAATAGGGGGGTATTTATAAAATTATTTGTCAAGCTATTCGCTGAAACCAAAGGCCGCAAAAAGTACCGTGGAAAGGCGGTTGCGGAATGCGGCAAGGAGGTCTACGATCGCGCGTGTGGATAGGCTTGAATACGTCGAAGATCAAATGATTGGATAGGTTTTGTGGTAAAACGACTCAACGTGCTGCACGTGTGGTTCGTGGTTGTTCAATGTTCTTTTTTGGTGTTTTTTAGCACTCTGCTAGGGAGAAACATGTGTGCTTTGATGCAATGTACATATTGAGTTTCATTAACGGGAATGGAGGAGTCCATTGTAACCCCCCCCCCCCCCCCCGCCCCCCCCCCCCGCCCCACACACACAAGCAGTTTTTACCTCTATATCAAAGTATATGGCGTTTTTGTAGTTCAATTTGAACTGCAAAAACGTCATATATTTTTGTTAGGGGAGTATATCTTATGTAACTTTGTTTGTCGCCTAATATAACATGCGTATATATTTATCAACTAATATGCTTAATTGAGTACCAAGATATAACATAGTGTCTTGTCCCTTTTATTTTCCTTTCTACGATGGCGCATATTTTTAGTTTTATAGTAGATGGTTTATGTGTATGATCCTTTGTCGTGTCCATCGTTGGTGTCTCAAGAAACAACATGCTTTTTGGCGCAAAATGTATGACGGTGGGAGTTGTGTATGAGAAGATTTTCTCATTTTACACAACCTTTTGGTAGGTCAAGAAAAAATTAATAAGAAAACTAAATGTGGTACTACCTCTAATATACAATCTAAGCTTGTGCACTTTCTGGGTAATCTTGACTTTGAAGCCCTTTGAGGCAACATTCATGTGGCTATCTCCTTTTGAGGCAACTATAGACTATAGAATGAGTAACACAACCTTGCAAAACAAAAAAAATGAAATTAAGAAGTGTGAAAGCACATGTTTTTTCCCTTTCCAAGGCATGTAACATATGAGTTCTAATGTCTTTTTCTGTTATTATTATGTTACCTAACACACCCACATAAGGCGCACGATCCAACCTCGTCGCTATTGTAAGAAAAGATGACTTGACATGTATACCCCTTTACGAGGCAACATCTATTGAAACAGTGAAAGCCTTTGTAAAGGACAACACAACAATAACCAAAATTCGGTGCTACTTGATAGAAAGATACCTAGTTGTCCATATTATTCCTGGAGAAAGTTGGTTCAAACGTATACCTAAAGTGCACAACATGCAAAGGAATACCCTCAAATCACATTCTATAGACACCAAACACTTCAAGCATATATGTCACCTCTAGAGCCAAACATTACAACGTCTACACTCGTTAGGTTTTTTGACATAATTTTATATGTTGCCTCCTCTTGTAATATCCGCTTTTAATGAACTGACACTGGTATAATACACAGATCCACGTGTTAGCCGACATGCTTAATTGTTGGAGCCAAACTAAATCCGTAGCTTACACGGTTGGTATAAGGTTTTCATATTTTTGTTACAATTACTAGATAGGATGGTTACAAACTTCCGCCTTACCCTAGTAGGGGGTATTTATAAAATTATTTGCCAAGCGATTCGCTAAAACTAAAGGCCACAAAAGAACTGCGGAAAAGGCTATCGAAATGTTACGGAATGCGGCAAGAAGTGTTGGGGAACGCAGTAATTTCAAAATAATTCCTACGCACACGCAAGATCTATCATGGTGATTCATAGCACTAAGAGGGGAGAGTGTAGTCCACGTACCCTCATAGAACATAAGCGGAAGCGTTATGACAACGCGGATGATGCAGTTGTACGTCTTCACGATCCGACCGATCCTAGTACCGGAAGTACGGCATCTCCACGATCTGCACACGTTCGGCTCGGTGACGTCCCACGAACTCTCGATCCAGCTGAGTGTCGAGGGAGAGCTTCGTCAGCACGATGGCGTGATGACGGTGATGATGAAGTTACCGGTGCAGGGCTTCGCCTAAGCACTACGACGATATGACCGAGGTAGATTATGGTGGAGGAGGGCACCGCACACGGCTACGACAGTTGTCTGTTGTGTCTTCTAGGGTGCCCCCTGCCCCCGTATATAAAGGAGCAAGGGGGAGGCCGGCCGGCCCTAGGGCGCGCCAAGGAGGGGAGGAATCCTCCTCCTAGTAGGAGTAGGATTCCTCCTTTCTTATTCCTACTAGGAGGGGAAGGAAGGAGTGGGAGAGAGGAAGGAAAGGGGGGGGGGGCGCCACCCCCATCCTAGTCCAATTCGGACTCAAGGGGGAGGGGGCATGCGGCCTGTCCTGGCAGCCCCTCTCTCTCTCCACTAAGGCCCATCTAGGCCCACTAGTTTCCTGGGGGGGGGGGGGTCCGGTAACCCTCCGGCACTCCGGTTTTCTTCGAAATCACCCGGAACACTTCCGGTGTCCGAATATAGCCGTCCAATATATCAATCTTTATGTCTCGACCATTTCGAGACTCCTCATCATGTCCATGATCATATCTGGGACTCCGAACAACCTTAGGTACATCAAAACACATAAAATCATAATATTGATCGTCACCGAACGTTAAGCGTGCGGACCCTACGGGTTCGAGAACTATGTAGACATGACCGAGACACGTCTCCGATCAATAACCAATAGCGGAACCTGGATTCTCATATTGGTTTCTACATATTCTACAAAGATCTTTATCGGTCAAACCGCATAACAACATACGTTGTTTCCTTTGTCATCGGTATGTTACTTGCCTGAGATTCGATCGTCGGTATCTCAATACCTAGTTCAATCTCGTTACCGACAAGTCTCTTTACTTGTTACACAATGCTACATCCCGTAACTAACTCATTAGTTACATTGCTTGCAAGGCTTATAGTGATGTGCATTACCGAGAGGGCCCAGAGATACCTCTCCGATACACGGAGTGACAAATCCTAATCTTGATCTATGCTAACTCAATAAACACCAACGGAGACACCTGTAGAGCATCTTTATAGTCACCCAGTTACGTTTTGACGTTTGATAGCACACTAAGTGTTCCTACGGTATTCAGGAGTTGCATAATCTCATAGTCGTAGGAACATGTATAAGTTATGGAGAAAGCAATAGCAGTAAACTAAACAATCATTGTGCTAAGCTAACGGATGGGTCAAGTCAATCACATCATTCTCTATAGATGTGATTGAAAGTGCTAGTGATCGACTAGAGAGGGGGGGTGAATAGGTGATTTTTAACAAAGTCTTCAAAACATGGGAGTTTTGAAGACAAACGATAGAAATAAACCTATTACCATGCAGCGGAAGGTAGACTACACTAAGCAAGCCATAGTCAAGTATTCAATGAAGTGAAAGCACAATGACTAATGGTAGCTAGGCAGTATGGATCATGTAGGAAGATAGTATGAAGCCAATCGGAACAAGCAGCCACTCAGTGAAGACAAAAGATAATGCAAACAAACAATGACTTCACAAGGACCAACTGTAAATAAAGAGATGGGAAGGATAGAACCAGCGATTCATTGAAGACAATGATTTGTTGGGCCAGTTCCAGTTGCCGTGACAACTGTACGTCTGGTTAGGGAGGCTGAGATTCAACTCAGAAGACCTTGTCTTCACCTTATTCCCCTTGAGCTAAGGACACCCAGTCCTTGCCCAATCACTCTGGTAAGTCTTCAAGGCAGACTTCCAAACCTTCACAGACTTCGTTCATCGGCAATCCACAATGACTCTTGGATGCTCAGAACGCAACACCTAACCGGCTGGAGGATTCACAGTCCTCAAGTGTAATAAGTCTTCAGATCACACAGACAGGAAGACTTAAGTGATGCCTAACACTCTTTGGCTCTGGGTGTTTAAGGCTTTATCCTCGCAAGGAATTCTCTCTCAAAGGCTTCAAGGTGGGTTGCTCTCAAACGGCAAAAGCCGTACACTAACTCTGAGCAGCCAACCGTTTATGGTTGTAGGGGGTGGGCTATTTATAGCCACTAGGCAAACCGACCTGATTTGTCCGAAATGACCCCGGGTCACTAAGGAACTGACACGTGTTCCAACAGTCAGATTTCAAACACACACGGCAACTTTACTTGGGCTACAAGCAAAGCTGACTTATCTAACTCTGGATAAGATTTGCTCTCATAGTCTTCGCTCGAAGACATAGGATTTTGGTTAAGCATCACTTCAGTCATTCTGACTGGTTCACTTGGACCCCACTTAACAGTACGGTGGTTCCTATGACTCAACGAAGAAAAAGAACGACGAAACAACTAAGTCTTCGCGCTCCATAGTCTTCACACGATGTCTTCTCTTGTCATAGTCTTCAATGTGAATATATTCACATCCCACCTTTGACTTCAATGTCTTCATACATTTTTAGGGGTCATCTCTGGTAGGAAAACCGAATAAATGAGGGACTTCTACCTGTGTTATCCTGCAATTCTCACAAACACATTAGTCCCTCAACTAGGTTTGTCGTCAATACTCCAAAACCAACTAGGGGTGGCACTAGATGCACTTACAATCTCCCCCTTTTTGGTGATTGATGACAAACTGGTTGAAGTTTTCAACGGGGAATAAAATATGTGAACTTTTAAAGGATAGGGTATTGTCTTCATAAGTTGCAAAGGCTCCCCCTGAAGATGTGCATATAAGTAATTTGCTCTTGGAATGCAAATGCACATGGCAGGTTGTACTTGTGGAGATCCTCTTCAACCTATGATGACAATTCATTATGCATGATATGATGTAACGAAGATAATGACATGCATAATGAAAAATGGACATCTGCAAAATGACCTAAGTGCGGAATTTATCATTGCACATGCGGAATTTATTATCGCATCACAGAATAGCAAATAAGTAGCAGACGACCATCGAGTTTAAGTGTTACAACTCAAAGAACCAAATGTATCGAAAAGCAAGAGTTGTAAGCACTTGGGCAAAAGTAGCAAAAGGTAAAGCAACCACCCATATGGACCCGCTTGAAGACTATAAACTCATATGCTTCTCCCCCTTTTGTCAGTAAGGACCAAAAAGGTTTGAAGACATAGAGCGCCTACGCGTTCCCATGAGGTGCAGGCGAGGCAGCAGGGTCGTCGTTGAGGTCCAGTGGTGCAGAAGAACTTGGTGCAGTGTCGACACGTGCTGAAGGTGGAGGAGGTGAAGTTGCATCATCTTGGTCATCAATGACTCTGGCATTCACTGTGGCAGCTGAGTCTTCAAGTGAGGGAGTCCGACGCAAGTGAGCATTCCTGGGAGGAGTTGAGTCAAACTTGAATCATTCGGTGAAGCCATCATCTTGCAGATCAGCTTCAGCACTAAGCAATGTCAAACTCTTCCATGACCTCCGACAGGTTTCATGAGTGACAAAGGCATTCATGGTGGCAAGATTGCGAATGCGGTTGACATCCACCAAGAGGCTTTGCATCTGACGCTTAAGCCAGTCGTGATGTTTGTCCTGTTTCTGGTGTAGTGCGACGAGAAGCTCTCGGTCATTTAGAACACGAGATCGCCTTCGAGGCCTTTATGCAATGGTGCTACCAGTGGCGTCAGTTTGAGCGCGAGGGGCACGTGTGTTGCCAGCCAGGGGATAAACACGAGAAACTGCTTGAACTCCTTTAATAGGCTGGGTGAAGCTTTGGTGATCAACATTGTGAAGATAAATGGGATCCTTAGCAGGCTCTGGGTAAATAGCTTCAACAGACAGATCAACCTCTGGCAAGAAGACAAGATGATTGCACGCAGACGGCTGATAGTTGATTGTAGAGTGAAGCTTGATAAGGCGCATTACCCATGGAGCATAAAACTTCAGACCAAAAATGTCAGAGCCTGATGCAGCCAACTGCCTGATGAAGAAGTCTTGAGCATTGAAGCTGATGCCATTGAAGATATAGAAGACCAAAGTCTTCATTGCTCCTTCAAGCTTCGCTGCAGAGGTATGTCCTTTGACAGGCCATAGAGTTTTTCTGATGATATGATAAATGGTGCGAGGCAGATACTCTAGGTCTTCAACAAAGAATTCAAATGGATATTCAGCATCGTGAGGCAAAGGCTTCATCATGCTCAGCATTTGACTCATGTTGGGTTCTGGCTTCGGAAAAATGCTCTCCAAAGCATTCTGGTGTTGTTGACAACCTGGTTCATAGTATTCACCAAGAGTGGGCAGGCCTGTGAGCTCAATGATATCAAGAGCTTTGGCTTCATGATGGACATTGCCTGTCATCCACTCAAGGACCCAAGTCTTTGGATCCCTGTTGTAGCCTCGAATGTGAAGAGTTGCATAGAACTGTAGCAGAAGCTCTTCATTCCAGTGTTCCTTATCTGTAACAAACTACAGAAGTCTAGCGTCTCTGAAACAATCCAACACTTCTTCAAGGCAGGGCAGGCCAGCTATGGCTTCAGTGTCGAGACACATATGTGGAAATATGTGCCCTTGATTGTATAAGACGCAGGAATAGTAGTCGCGCTGCTGATAGCTCCAGAACCGATCTGATGAAATGCGAGGTTTGGTATAAGAGTTCTTGGCGCTGTTGAAGAAGGTGTTGTGTGCTGCTACGTCTTGAGCTTGCGTTGGTTTTCCCCGAAGAGGAAGGGATGATGCAGCAGAGTAGCGTAAGTATTTCCCTCAGTTTTTGAGAACCAAGGTATCAATCCAGTAGGAGCCCACGCTCAAGTCCCTCGTACCTGCACAAAGCGATAGCTACTCGCAACCAACGTGATTAGGGGTTGTCAAGCCCTTCACGGTCACTTACGAGAGTGAGATCTGATAGATATAATATTTTTGGTATAAAGATGCAAAGTAAAAAGTAAAGGCAAAGTAAAAAAGCAAAGCAAGATTAAAGTAATGGAGATTGATATGATGAGAATAGACCCGGGGGCTATAGGTTTCACTAGTGGCTTCTCTCAAGAGCATAAGTATTCTACGGTGGGTGAACAAATCACTGTTGAGCAATTAACAGAATTGAGCATAGTTATGAGAATATCTAGGCATGATCATGTCCGTGACAAGTAGATTGAAACGATTCTGCATCTACTACTATTACTCCACTCATCGACCGCTATCCAGCATGCATCTAGAGTATTAAGTTAAAACAGAGTAACGCCTTAAGCAAGATGACATGATGTAGAGAGATAAATTCATGCAATATGAAATAAACCTCATCTTGTTATCCTCGATGGCAACGATACAATACGTGCCTTGCTGCCCCTTCTGTCACTGGGTAAGAACACCGCAAGATCGAACCCAAAGCTAAGCACTTCTCCCATGGCAAGAACTGAAGGAAATATGCCCTAGAGGCAATAATAAAGTTATTATTTATTTCCTTATATCATGATAAATGTTTATTATTCATGCTAGAATTGTATTAACCGGAAACATAATACATGTGTGAATACATAGACAAACAGAGTGTCACTAGTATGCCTCTACTTGACTAGCTCGTTGATCAAAGATGGTTATGTTTCCTAACCATAGACATGAGTTGTCATTTGATTAACGAGATCACATCATTAGGAGAATGATGTGATTGACTTGACCCATTCCGTTAGCTTAGCACTTGGTCGTTTAGTTTGTTGCTATTGCTTTCTTCATGACTTATACATGTTCCTATGACTACGAGATTATGCAACTCCCGTTTACCGGAGGAACACTTTCTGTGCTACCAAACGTCACAACGTAATTGGGTGATTATAAAGGTGCTCTACAGGTGTCTCCGAAGGTACTTGTTGGGTTGGCGTATTTCGAGATTAGGATTTGTCACTCTGATTGTCGGAGAGGTATCTCTGGGCCCACTCGGTAATGCACATAACTCCGATTGCCTTGCAAGCATTGTAACTAATGAGTTAGTTGCAGAATGATGTAATACAGAACGAGTAAAGAGACTTGCCGGTAACGAGATTGAACTAGGTATTGATATACCAACAATCGAATCTTGGGCAAGTAACATACCGATGACAAAGGGAACAACGTATGTTGTTATGCGGTCTGACCGATAAAGATCTTCGTAGAATATGTAGGAGCCAATATGGGCATCCAGGTCCCGCTATTGGTTATTGACCAGAGAGGTGTCTCGGTCATGTCTACATAGTTCTCAAACCCGTAGGGTCCGCACGCTTAACGTTCGTTGACGATATAGTACTATATGAGTTATGTATGTTGATGACCGAATGTTGTTCGGAGTCCGGGATGAGATCACGGACATGACGAGGAACTCCGGAATGGTCCAGAGATAAAGTTTGATATATGGGATAGTAGTGTTTGATCTGCGGAAGGGTTCCGGAATTCACCGGAAGGGGTTCCGGATGTTTCCCGAAATGTTTGGGCACGAGAACACTTTATCTGGGCCAAAGGGGAAAGCCCACAAGGCTTTTGGAAAGTGCAAAAGGAAGTTTTGCGGAGACCAGAGGCTAGACGCCAGGAACCCTGGCGTCTAGGGGGTAGACGCCGGGAACCCTGGCGTCTAGGGGGTAGACGCCGGGAACCCTGGCGTCTAGCCCTGGAGTCCGAGAAGGACTCTTGCCTTTCGGGTGGAACCGACTTTGAGGAGGCTTTTACTCCAAGTTTTGACCCTAGGGCTCAACATATAAATAGAGGGGTAGGGCTAGCACCAAAGACACATCAAGAAACACCAAGCCATGTGCCGACAACCCCGTCCCCTCTAGTTTATCCTCCGTCATAGTTTTCGTAGTGCTTAGGCGAAGCCCTGCGGAGATTGTTCTTCACCAACACCGTCACCATGCCGTCGTGCTTCCGGAACTCATCTACTACTTCGCCCCTCTTGCTGGACCGAGAAGGCGAGGACGTCACCGAGCCGAACGTGTGTAGAACTTGGAGGTGTCGTGCTTTCGGTACTTGGATCGGTCGGACGTGAAGACGCACGACTACATCAACCGCGTTGATATAACGCTTCCGCGAACGGTCTACGAGGGTACGTAGACAACACTCTCCCCTCTCGTTGCTATGCATCACCATGATCTTGCGTGTGCGTAGGAATATTTTTGAAATTACTACGTTCCCCAATAGTGGCATCTGAGCCTGGTTTTATGCGTTGATGTTATATGCACGAGTAGAACACAAGTGAGTTGTGGGCGATATAAGTCATACTGCTTACCAGCATGTCATACTTTGGTTCGGCGGTATTGTTGGATGAAGCGGCCCGGGCCGACATTACGCGTACGCTTACGCGAGACTGGTTCTACCGACGTGCTTTGCACACAGGTGGCTGGCGGGTGTCAGTTTCTCCAACTTTAGTTGAATCGAGTGTGGCTACGCCCGGTCCTTGCGAAGGTTAAAACATCACCAACTTGACAAACTATCGTTGTGGTTTTGATGCGTAGGTAAGAACGGTTCTTGCTAAGCCCGTAGCAGCCACGTAAAACTTGCAACAACAAAGTAGAGGACGTGTAACTTGTTTTTGCAGGGCATGTTGTGATGTGATATGGTCAAGACGTGATGAGATATAAGTTGTTGTATAAGATGATCATGTTTTGTAACCGAGTTATCGGCCACTGGCAAGAGCCATATGGTTGTCGCTTTATTGTATGCAATGCAATCGCCCTGTAATGCTTTACTTTATCACTAAGCAGTAGCGATAGTCGTAGAAGCATAAGATTGGCGAGACGACAACGATGCTACGATGGAGATCAAGGTGTCGCGCCAGTGATGATGGTGATCATGACGGTGCTTCGGAGATGGAGATCACAAGCACAAGAAGATGATGGCCATATCATATCACTTATATTGATTGCACGTGATGTTTATCTTTTATGCATCTTATCTTGCTTTGTTTGAGGGTAGCACTATAAGATCATCTCTCACTAAATTTCAAGATAAAAGTGTTCTCCCTGAGTATGCACCGTTGCCAAAGTTCGTCGTGCCCAGGCACCACGTGATGATCGGGTGTGATAAGCTCTACGTCCATCTACAACGGGTGCAAGCCAGTTTTGCACACACAGAATACTCAGGTTAAACTTGACGAGCCTAACATATCCAGATATGGCCTCGGAACACTGAGACCGAAAGGTCGAGCGTGAATCATATAGTAGATATGATCAACATAGTGATGTTCACCATTGAAGACTACTCCATTTCACGATGATCGGTTATGGTTTAGTTGATATGGATCACGTGATCACTTAGAGGATTAGAGGGATGTCTATCTAAGTGGGAGTTCTAAGTAATATGATTAATTGAACTTAAATTTATCATGAACTTAGTCCTGGTAGTATTAGCATATCTATGTTATAGATCAATAGCTCGCGTTTAGCTCCCCTGTTTTATTTTTGATATGTTCCTAGAGAAAACTAAGTTGAAATATGTTAGTAGCAATGATGCAGATTGGATCCGTGATCTAAGGTTTATCCTCATTGCTGCACAGAAGAATTATGTCCTTGATGCACCGCTAGGTGACAAACCTATTGCAAGGAGCAGATGCAGATGTTATGAACATTTGGCTAGCTCAATATGATGACTACTTGATAGTTTAGTGCACCATGCTTAAATGGCTTAGAATCGGGACTTCAAAGACGTTTTGAACGTCATGGACCATATGAGATGTTCCAGGAGTTGAAGTTAATATTTCAAGCAAATACCCAAGTTGAGAGATATGAAGTCTCCAACAAGTTCTATAGCTAAAGGATGGAGGAGAATAGCTCAAGCAGTGAGCATGTGCTCAGATTGTCTGGGTACGACAATTGCTTGAATCAAGTGGGAGTTAATCTTCCAGATAAAATAGTGATTGACAGAATTCTCTAGTCACCATCACCAAGTTAGTAGAACTTCGTGATGAACTATAATATGCAAGGGATGACGAAAATAATTCCCAAGCTCTTCGCGATGCAAAAATCGGCGAAGGTAGAAATCAAGAAAAACATCAAGTGTTGATGATTGACAAGACCACTAGTTTCAAGATAAAGGGTAAACGGAAGAAGGGGAACTTCAAGAAGAACGGCAAACAAGTTGCTGCTCAAGTGAAGAAACCCAAGTATGGACCTAAGCCTGAAACTGAGTGCTTCTACTGCAAAGGGACTGGTCACTAGAAGCGGAACTACCCCAAGTATTTGGTGGATAGGAAGGATGGCAAAGTAAACAAAGATATATTTGATATACATGTTATTGATGTGTACTTTACTAGTGTTTATAGCAACCCCTTGGTATTTGATACTGGTTCAGTTGCTAAAGAGTAGTAACTCGAAATGGGAGTTGCAAAATAAACAGAGACTAGTTAAGGGTGAAGTGACGATGTGTGTTGGAAGTGGTTCCAAGATTGATATGATCATCATCGCACACTCCCTATACTTTCGGGATTAGTGTTGAACCTAAATAAATGTTATTTGGTGTTTGCGTTGAGCATAAATATGATTGGATCATGTTTATTGCAATACGGTTATTCATGTAAGTTAGAGAATAATTGTTGTTTTGTTTACATGAATAAAACCTTCTATGGTCATACACCCAATGAAAATGGTTTGTTGGATCTTGATTGTGGTGATACACATTTTCATAATATTGAAGCCAAAAGATGCAAAGTTAATAATGATAATGCGACTTATTTGTGGCACTGCCGTTTAGATCATATTGGTGTAAAGCGCATGAAGAAAATCCATGTTGATGGGCTTTTGGAATCACTTGATGCTTGCGAACCATGCATCATGGGCAAGATGACTAAAACTCTGTTCTCCAAAACAATGGAGCGAGCAATAGATTTGTTGGAAATCATACATACTGATGTATGTGGTCCGATGAATATTGAGGCTCGCGACATGTATCATTATTTTCTGATCTTCACAGATGATTTCAGCAGATATGAGTATATCTACTTTATGAAACACAAGTCTGAAATATTTGAAAAGTTCAAAGAATTTCAGAGTGAAGTGGAGAATCATCGTAACAAAAATAAAAGTTTCTATGATATGATCGCAGAAGTAAAATATTTGAGTTACGAGTTTGGCCTTCAGTTAAAACAATGTGAAATAGTTTCACCACTCACGCCACCTGGAACACCACAGCGTAATGGTGTGTCCGAACATCATAACCGTACTTTATTTGATATAGTGCAATCTATGATGTCTCTTACCGATTTACCACTATCGTTTTGGGGTTATGCATTAAAGATAGCTGCATTCACATTAAAAAGGGCACCATCTAAATCCGTTGAGACGACACCGTATGAACTATGGTTTAGCGAGAAACCTAAGCTGTCGTTTCTTAAAGTTTGGGGTTGCAATGCTTATGTGAAAAAGTTTCATCTTGATAAGCTCAAACCCAAGTCGGAGAAGTGCATCTTCATAGGATACCCAAAAGTAACTGTTGGGTACACCTTCTGTCACAGATCCGAAGGCAAGACATTCGTTGCCAAGAATGGATCCTTTCTAGAGAAGGAGTTTCTCTCTCGAAAGAAGTGAGTGGGAGGAAAGTAGAACTTGATGAGGTAACTGTACCTGCTACCTTATTGGAAATTAGTTCATCACAGAAACCGGTTTCTGTGACACCTACAGCAATTAGTGAGGAAGTTAATGATGATGATCATGGAACTTTAGATCAAGTTATTACTGAACCTCGTAGATCAACTAGAGTAAGATCCGCACCAGAGTGGTACGGTAATCCTGTTCCAGAAGTCATGCTACTAGATCATGACAAGCCTACGAACTATGAGGAAGCGATGATGAGCCCAGATTCCGCGAAATGGCTTGAGGCCATGAAATCTGAGATGAGATCCATGTATGAGAACAAAGTATGGACTTTGATTGACTTGCCCATTGATCGGCGAGCCATTGCGATTAAATGGATCTTCAAGAGGAAGACGGACGCTGATAGTAGTGTTACTATCTACAAAGCTAGAATTGTCGCAAAAAGGTTTTCGACAAGTTCAAGGTGTTGACTACGATGAGAGTTTCTCACTCGTATATATGCTGAAGTCTGTCCGAATCATGTTAGCAATTGCCGCATTTTATGAAATCTGGCAAATGGATAAACAAATTGCATTCTTTAATGGATTTATTAAAGAAGAGTTGTATATGATGCAACCAGAAGGTTTTGTCAATCCTAAAGGTACTAACAAAATATGCAAGCTCCAGCGATCCATCTATGGACTGGTGCAAGCATCTCGGAGTTGGAATATACGCTTTGATAAGTTGATCAAATCATATAGTTTTATACAGATTTGCGGTGAAGCCTGTATTTACAAGAAAGTGAGTGGGAGCACTACAACATTTCTGATAAGTATATGTGAATGACATATTGTTGATCGGAAATAATGTAGAATTATTCTGCAAAGCATAAAGGAGTGTTTGAAAGAAGTTTTTCAAAGAAAAACCTCGGTGAAGCTACTTACATATTAAGCATCAAGATCTATAGAGATAGATCAAAACGCTTGATAAGTTTTTTCATGAGTACATACCTTGACAAGATTTTGAAGTAGCTCAAAATGGAACAGTCAAAGAAAGAGTTCTTGCCTGTGTTACAAGGTGTGAAATTGAGTAAGACTCAAAGCCCGACCACGGCAGAAGATAGAAAGAGAATGAAACTCATTCCTTATGCCTCAGCCATAGGTTCTATAAAGTATGCCATGCTGTGTACCAGATCTATTGTATACCCTACACTGTTTTTCGCAAGGGAGTACAATAGTGATCTAGGAGTAGATCACTGGACAACGGTCAAAATTATCCTTAGTGGAATAAGGATATGTTTCTCGATTATGGAGGTGAAAAAGGTTCGTCGTAAAGAGTTACGTCGATTCAAGCTTTGACACCGATCTGGATGACTCTAAGTCTCGATCTAGATACATATTGAAAGTGGAAGCAATTAACTAGAGTAGCTCCATGCAGAGCATTGTTGACATAGAAATTTGCAAGATACATACGGATCTGAATGTTGCAGACCCGTTGACTAAACTTCTCTCACAAGCAAAACATGATCACACCTTAGTACTCTTTGGGTGTTAATCACATAGCGATGTGAACTAGATTATTGACTCTAGTAAACCTTTTGGGTGTTAGTCACATGACAATGTGAACTATGGGTGTTAATCACATGGTGATGTGAACTATTGATGTTAAATCACATGGCGATGTGATCTAGATTATTGACTCTAGTGCAAGTGGGAGACTGAAGGAAATATGCCCTAGAGGCAATAATAAAGTTATTATTTTTTTCCTTATATCATGATAAATTTTTATTATTCATGCTAGAATTGTATTAACCGGAAACATAATACATGTGTGAATACATAGACAAACAGAGTGTCACTAGTATGCCTCTACTTGACTAGATCGTTGATCAAAGATGGTTATGTTTCCTAACCATAGACATGAGTTGTCATTTGATTAACGGGATCACATCATTAGGAGAATGATGTGATTGACTTGACCCATTCCGTTAGCTTAGCACTTGGTCGTTTAGTTTGTTGCTATTGCTTTCTTCATGACTTATACATGTTCCTATGACTATGAGATTATGCAACCCCCGTTTACCGGAGGAACACTTTGTGTGCTACCAAACGTCACAACGTAACTGGGTGATTATAAAGGTGCTCTGCAGGTGTCTCCAAAGATACTTGTTGGGTTGGCATATTTCGAGATTAGGATTTGTCACTCCGATTGTCGGAGAGGTATCTCTGGGCCCACTCGGTAATGCACATCACTTAAAGCCTTGCAAGCATTGCAACTAATGAGTTAGTTGCAGAATGATGTATTATGGAACGAGTAAAGAGACTTGCCGGTAACGAGATTGAACTAGGTATTGAGATACCGACGATCGAATCTCGGGCAAGTAACATACCGATGACAAAGGGAACAACGTATGTTGTTATGCGGTCTGACCGGTAAAGATCTTCGTAGAATATGTAGGAGCCAATATGGGCATCCAAGTCCCGCTATTGGTTATTGACCAGACAGGTGTCTCGGTCATGTCTACATAGTTCTCGAACCCATAGGGTCCGCACGCTTAACGTTCGTTGATGATATAATACTATATGAGTTATGTATGTTGATGACCGAATGTTGTTCGGAGTCCGGGATGAGATCACGGACATGACGAGGAACTCCGGAATGGTCCGGAGATAAAGTTTGATATATGGGATAGTAGTGTTTGATCTCCGGAAGGGTTCCGAAATTCACCGGAAGGGGTTCCGGATGTTTCCCGAAATGTTTGGGCACGAGAACACTTTATCTGGGCCAAAGGGGAAAGCCCACGAGGCTTTTGGAAAGTGCAAAAGGAAGTTTTGCGGAGACCAGAGGCTAGACGCTAGGAACCCTGGCGTCTAGGGGGTAGACGCTGGGAACCCCGGCGTCTAGCCCTGGAGTCCGAGAAGGACTCTTGCCTTTCGGGTGAAACCGACTTTGAGGAGGCTTTTACTCCAAGTTTCGACCCTAGGGCTCAACATATAAATAGAGGGGTAGGGCTAGCACCAAAGACACATCAAGAAACACCAAGCCGTGTGCCGGCAACCCCATCCCCTCTAGTTTATCCTCCGTCATAGTTTTCGTAGTGCTTAGGCGAAGCCCTGCGAAGATTGTTCTTCACCAACACCGTCACCACGCCGTCGTGCTGCCGGAACTCATCTACTACTTCGCCCCTCTTGTTGGATTGAGAAGGCGAGGACGTCGCCGAGCTGAACGTGTGCAGAACTCGGAGGTGCCGTGCTTTCGGTACTTGGATCGGTCGGACGTGAAGACGTACGACTACATCAACCGCGTTGATATAACGCTTCCGCGAACGATCTACGAGGGTACGTAGACAACACTCTCCCCTCTCGTTGTTATGCATCACCATGATCTTGCGTGTGCGTAGGAATATTTTTGAAATTACCATGTTCCCCAACAAGAACTACCAATCTAGTTGGCCAAACCAAACGGATAATTCAAAGAGACTTGCAAAGATAACCAATCATACATAAAAGAATTCAGAGAAGATTCAAATATTATTCATAGATAGACTTGATTGTAAACCCACAATTCATCGGTCTCAACAAACACACCGCAAAAAGAAGATTACATCGAATAGATCTCCACAAGAGAGGGGGGGGACTTTGTATTGAGATTCAAAGAGAGAGAAGAAGCCATCTAGCTACTAACTATGGACCCGAAGGTTTGAGGTAAACTACTCACACTTCATTGGAGAGGCTATGATGATGTAGAAGCCCTCCGTGATGACGGCCCTCTTCCGGCGGAGCTCCGGAACAGGACCCAAGATGGGATCTCGTGGATACAGAAAGTTGCAGCGGTGGAATTAGGTTTTTGGCTCCTGTTCTGATCGTTTGGGGGTATGTGTGTATATATAGGAGGAAGGAGTACGTCAGTGGAGCACCGAGGGGCCCACGAGGCAGGGGGCACGCCCCCACCCTCGTGACCTCCTCTTTGATCCCTTGAAGTAGGGTCCAAGTCTCCTGGATCACGTTCGGTGAGAAAATCACGTTCCCGAAGATTTTATTCCGTTTGGACTCCGTTTGATATTCCGTTTATCCGAAACACTAAAATAGGCAAAAAACAACAATTCTGGGCTGGGCCTTCGGTTAATAGGTTAGTCCCAAAAATAATATAAAAGTGGAAAATAAAGCCCAATATAGTCCAAAACAGTAGATAATATAGCATGGAGCAATCAAAAATTATAGATACGTTGGAGACGTATCAGGCATCCCCAAGCTTAATTCCTGCTCGTCCTCGAGTAGATAAATGATAAAAAGAGAATTTTTGGTGCGGAGTGCTACTTCGCATAATTTCAATGCAAATCTTCTTAATTATGGTATCAATATTCAGATTAGAAAGATTCAAGACAAAGTTTATATTGACATAGAAAATAATAATACTTTAAGCATACTAATAAAGCAATTATGTCTTCTCAAAATAACATGGCCAAAGAAAATTATCCCTACAAAATCATATAGTCTGGCTATGCTCCATCTTCTGCACACAAAGTATTTAAATCATGCACAACCCCGATGACAAGCCAAGCAATTGTTTCATACTCTAACTTTTTCAAAACTTTTTCAATCTTCACACAATACATGAGCGTGAGCCATGGATATAACACTATAGGTGGAATAGAATGGTGGTTGTGGAGAAGACAAAAAGGAGAAGATAGTCTCACATCAACTAGGCGTATCAACGGGCTATGGAGATGCCCATCAATAGATATCAATGTGAGTGAGTAGGGATTGCCATGCAACGGATGCACTAGAGCTATAAATGTATGAAAGCTCCACAAAAGAAACTAGTGGGTGTGCATCCAACTTGCTTGCTCAAGGAGACCTAGGGCAATTTGAGGAAGCCCATCATTGGAATATACAAGCCAAGTTCTATAACATAAAATTCCCACTAGTATATGAAAGTGACAACATATGAGATTCTCTATATGAAGAACATGGTGCTACTTTGAAGCACAATATATGAGACTCGCTATATCATGGTGCTACTTTGAAGCACAAGTGTGGAAAAAAGGATAGTAGCATTGCCCCTTTTTTTGGGCCTTCTTTTTTTTCTTTGGCCTTTCTCTTTTTTTGGGGAGAGTTCTCTATTGAATGATGATCATCACACTTTTATTTATTTACAACTCAATGATTACAACTCGATACTAAAACAAAGTATGACTCTATATGAATGCCTTCGGCGGTGTACCGGGATATGCAATGAATCAAGAGTGACAAGTATGAAAGAATTATGAACGGTGGCTTTGCCACAAATACTATGTCAACTACATGATCATGCTAAGAAATATGACAATGATGGATGTGTCATGATGAACTAGATGGTGGAAAGTTGCATGGCAATATATCTCGGAATGGCTATCGAAATGCCATAATAGGTAGGTATGGTGGCTGTTTTGAGGAAGGTATATGGTAGGTGTATGATACCAGCGAAAGTTGCACGGTATTAGAGAGGCTAGCAAGGGTGGAAGGGTGAGAGTGTGTATAATCCATGGACTCAACATTAGTCATAAAGAACTCATATACTTATTGCAAAAATCTAGAAGTTATCAAAGCAAAGTATTACGCGCATGCTCCTAGGGGGATAGATTGGTAGGAAAAGACCATCGCTCGTCCCCGACCGCCACTCATAAGGAAGACAATCAATAAATAAATCATGCTCCGACTTCATCACATAACGGTTCACCATACGTGCATGCTATGGGAATCACAAACTTCAACACAAGTATTCTTTAAATTTACAACTACTCAACTAGCATGACTTTAATATTATCACCTCCATATCTCAAAACAATTATCATGCTTCAATCTTTTCTTAGTATTCAACACACTCAAAAGAAAGTTTCACAAATCTTGAATACCAAGCATATTATTATTAAGCAAATTACCATGCTATTAAGAGACTCTCAAATTAATTTAAGTGAAGCATGAGAGATCAATAGTTTCTTTAAAACATATCCACCACCGTGCTCTAAAAGATCTAAGTGAAGCACATAGAGAAAAATTATAACGCTCAAAAGATATATGTGAAGCACATAGAGCAAAACTATCTAGCTCCAAAGATATAAGTGAAGCACATAGAGTATTCTATCAAATTTTAATTCATGTATGGCTCTCTCAAAAGGTGTGTACAGCAAGGATGATTGTGGCATACTAAGACACAAAGACACAAATAATACAAGACGCTCCAAGCAAAACACATATCATGTTGTTGAATAAAAATATAGTTCGAAGTAAATTACTGATGGAAGTGGACGAAAGAGGGGATGCCTTCCGAGGCATCCCCAAGCTTTGACTTTTTGGTGTCCTTGGATTATCTTGGGGGTGCCATGGGCATCCCAAGCTTAGGCTCTTGCAACTCCTTGTTCCATGAATCAATACTATTCTTAGGCAAAGACGAAAACCAAGCTTTAGCACGATCTCTAAGCGAAAGAGGAAATAGCTTCAATTTAACGACATCATTATTGACATCTTTTTTCTTTTGCATATCACATAAATCAACGAAGCTATTCAGATGAGTAGCGGCATCTTCGCTAGGAAGGCCGGCGAATTGATCTTTCATAACAAGATTCAACAAAGCAGTATTAATTTCACAAGATTCAGCATTGGTAAGAGGAGCAATCGGAGTGCTAAGGAAATCATTATTGTTGGTATTGGTGAAGTCACACAATTTAGTAGTATCTTGAGCCATCGCGACAAACAAGCAATCTAACACACGAGCAAACAAAAAGCAAACGGGAAAAAAGAGGCAAATTGAGAGGGACGATAGGGAGAGAGAGGGCAAATAAAACGGCAAGGGTGAATTGGGGGGGAGAGGAAAACGAGAGGCAAATGACAAATAATGTAATGCGAGAGATAGGGATTGTGATGGGTACTTGGTATGTTGACTTTTTTGCGTAGACTCCCCGGCAACGGCGCCAGAAATCCTTCTTGCTACGTCCAGAGCTTGCGTTGGTTTTCCCCGAAGAGGAAGGGATGATGCAACAGAGTAGCGTAAGTATTTCCCTCAGTTTTTGAGAACCAAGGTATCAATCCAGTAGGAGCCCACGCTCAAGTCCCTCATACCTGCACAAAGCGATAGCTACTCGCAACCAACGCGATTAGGGGTTGTCAAGCCCTTCATGGTCACTTACGAGAGTGAGATATGATAGATATAATATTTTTGGTATTTTTGGTATAAATATGCAAAGTAAAAAGTAAAGGCAAAGTAAAAAAGCAAAACAAGATTAAAGTAATGGAGATTGATATGATGAGAATAGACCCGGGGGCCATAGGTTTCACTAGTGGCTTCTCTCAAGAGCATAAGTATTCTACGGTGGGTGAACAAATTACTGTTGAGCAATTGATAGAATTGAGCATAGTTATGAGAATATCTAGGCATGATCATGTATATAGGCATCACGTCCGTGACAAGTAGATCGAAACGATTCTGCATCTACTACTATTACTCCACTCATCGACCGCTATCCAGCATGCATCTAGAGTATTAAGTTAAAACAGAGTAACGCCTTAAGCAAGATGACATGATGTAGAGAGATAAATTCATGCAATATGAAATAAACCCCATCTTGTTATCCTCGATGGCAACGATACAATACGTGCCTTGCTGCCCCTTCTGTCACTGGGTAAGGACACCGCAAGATCGAACCCAAAGCTAAGCACTTCTCCCATGGCAAGAACTACCAATCTAGTTGGCCAAACCAAACGGATAATTCGAAGATACTTGCAAAGATAACCAATCATACATAAAAGAATTCAGAGAAGATTCAAATATTATTCATAGATAGACTTGATCATAAACCCACAATTCATCGGTCTCAACAAGTACACCACAAAAAGAAGATTACATCGAATAGATCTCCACAAGAGAGGGGGAGAACTTTGTATTGAGATTCAAAGAGAGAGAAGAAGCCATCTAGCTACTAAATATGGACCCGAAGGTCTGAGGTAAACTACTCACACTTCATCGGAGAGGCTATGATGATGTAGAAGCTCTCCGTGATGTCGGCCCTCTTCCGGTGGTGCTCCGGAACAGGCCCCAAGATGGGATCTCGTGGATACAGAAAGTTGCGGCGGTGGAATTAGGTTTTTGGCTCCTGTTCTAATCATTTGGGGGTATGTGTGTATATATAGGAGGAAGGAGTACGTCGGTGGAGCACCGAGGGGCCCACGAGGCAGGGGGCACGCCCTAGGGGGGCGACCCCACCCTCGTGACCTCCTCTTTGATCCCTTGCAGTAGGGTCCAAGTCTCCTGGATCACGTTCGGTGAGAAAATCACGTTCCCGAAGATTTTATTTCGTTTGGACTCCGTTTGATATTCCGTTTATCCGAAACACTAAAATAGGCAGAAAACAACAATTCTGGGTTGGGCCTCTGGTTAATAGGTTAGTCCCAAAAATACTATAGAAGTGGAAAATAAAGCCCAATATAGTCCAAAACAGTAGATAATATAGCATGGAGCAATCAAAAACTATAGATATGTTGGAGACGTATCATGTGCCACGAAGCCATTCACATTGAAGACCCCAGGTGAAGTTGCAGTGCCTGGGAATCGTGGAAGTCTTGGCTTGGGCTTCTGGACGGGAGGTCTGTGCTCGACATGATAGTCAAATTGTGGACCCGCGGCAGGTGGAGGCGTCATAATGGGCCATCGGACCATAACAGGCTGACCACGATCAAATGCCAGCTCAATGGTGTGAGGTCTTGGAGGGGGAACATGAGCATTGGCATTGTCGTTGACATGGGCTTCAGGGGCCACATTGGCTTCAGGTGCTTGCACCTCAGGTGCTTCAGCAGTGGCTTCGGGCGCTGCAGTGGGTTCAGGCGCTTGTAATTCTGGCAACGCAGTAGCTTCAGGCGCCACATTAGCTTCAGCCATGACAACGTCATTGGCTTCAGTGTTGATGTTGGTGGCCGCCTCAGGATTGTTAACCTCCACTTCAGAAGCTGGAGGGTCGGACACGTTCTCCTCGAGAACAACATCTTGGTGGGATGAGGGTGTAGCAACTCTTTCGGCTTCAACTCTTGGTTCTTCTCTTTCATCGGCTGATGCAGTCGGAATGTCTTCAACGGTTTTGGCTTCAGACTCTGACACGTGCATAGTGGAGTGACTTGGGGCCTCGGTCCTTTGCAAAGCCTGCGTAATGCTGGCGACGGTTGCGGAGATGGAGTTTGCTGGGCCTCAAAGTCATCGTCATCTTGCACGGGTGAGGTGACTTGTGGTTGGGGAGAAATTGGGGTGTCTTGTCGTTGTGGGTGATCAGCCCACGATTCATCCTGAGCAGTTGGCGTCAGAGGACGACCAATGCTGATGAGTTCGCTGTGCGTGAGCACAGGCGATGATACCAACTAGTGCTTGATCTGAGGAAGGACTTCATCATCTTCAACATTGTCATGAGGACCAATGTCTTCAGCTGTGGTGGGGTCAACAACTGGATTGTCTTCAGCTTCATGAGCCTCTGTCGAAGCAGGCTCATGAACTACCACTTGGCGTTCTTGATTTTCAGACGCAGGATGAGCCACCGAGATTGGCTCGACCTCAAGGGGCTCTGTGGGAGCAGCCCGATCTCTCTTCTTGGTTTTGCGTTTCTTAGTTGGAGGAGCATCATCAGTGGTGGCCTTGGTTTTGCGCTTTCTGGCTTCAGCTTCAGCTTCCCTTGTTTTCTTCAGTTATGAAGCCAATGTGGGGACCTTAGGCTTCGAGCCTGTCATACTGGCTGGGAAGACAATTGGATGTACTTCCTGCCTTGGTGCTTCGGGTTCTGCCACAGCTGGCTTCTTCTTCTTCCTGGCCGCCATTCTGGGGTCGATGCCTGGTCGCCCCAAGGCCTTGCGCTTTTCAGCTTCATTGTATCCCTGAACACATTTAGCAGCAAGATCCTTCATGCGCTCACGAGAACCTTTGGCTTCTTCGTGTTTGGTTCGGAATGCTTCCTTAAGCTCATGCATCATGGTCTGGAAGTTCTGAATGTCTTCAACATTGAGCTTGGCCATATGCTTCTTGAACTGAGCTTTTTCATAATCTATATTATGCTTCAGCTCGACAATTTTCTGAGCTAGAGCTAGCTCAGCGGCAATGGCTCCGTGGAAGGCGACGCTGAGGCCAATGGGAAGCTGAAGATCATCAAAGCTAACATTTGGGCTGTCAAACCACTCATCAATGAACGTGTTGATGATTTCAACATCAAAGAGATGAAGGTCATTGAAGATTTCAGCCTCTTGCTTGCTCTTGATCAACTGCTCAAGAGCGTCATCGCCAAGGTCGTCGTCGCTGGACAGATTAATGGCGTCATTCTCATTGCGCAGAACAGCAACAGGGGTCAGTGCTTGGCTGGTGGGTTGCATGGGCATCTTCACTTTGGAGGGCTTGGAGATGCGTGACAGATCTTCAGACTGCACACTGTGTTCAGGAGGTGCAGTGGCTAGAGGCTTCGCCCGTGAAACCTTTGGTGCAGGGGCAAGCTTCGAAGCCTTAGGTTTCTTCAGCTTCTTTGGCTTCGGTGGTGCAGGCGCTTCGTCAGATTCAGCGTCGTCTGCAGGTTCATCCACGGCGGTCCCTTGAACCATAATATGAGTGATGAGACCTTCTATGTTGTAGAAGGGCCCAACAAGATTGGGTTCAGCTTCGCGTGAGCCATCGGCACGAGGAGTAGAGGGACCTGGATTGAAGTCTAATCCCCATGACTTCTTGTTTTCTTTGGCCGAGTTCCTGGCAAACTGAAGGTTGTGCTTGAACAGATTGTCGTCACGGCACCATAGCAATGATGATGGGTCTGCATCTGCAGGCTGTGGTCCATGGACCATGCAGGGATAGAAGCCTTGTTCAATGGCTTCAGCTCTGGACCTGGGTTGAAGATTTCTGTATAGGATGTCTCCCCACGGTCGCTTGATGGCATTCTTCTCAGCATACTCCTGGGTCACGAACCTGTACTTGAACCATTGTTCTGCCCAATATCTTCGAATCCATTGGATTCGAGTTTTCCCCTGATTGTAGTCCTCCTCCGGATCTATTTTGTACAACTCATAGAGGTCAGGAGGCAGATCTCTTGAGGTGTTACCACAGCGCTGTCTGCCACCCTTCCTTGCAAATTTTTGTGGTGCCATGAAGTTCAGACCGAAAGGCTTCAAAGCTGTCAAAGTCTTTCGTCTACTGGTCAGACAAGAACTAGCTTTAGGAGAATTTATATGATGCTGTAAGAACTCTGCAAATGAATGCAGACTATGAGAACCAAGGGATTCTCCCACGGACATGTACCTGTGATAGCATTAAGGTGCAAGGGAAGGGGAAGAGGTCATATGCATTCTCAGAAGATTTTCAAGATAAATCAGTTTAGAAGACATTGACCTCATAGTGCGAAGACATTCACTCATAGATAGAGAGTTGGTTCCAGATTTGTACGAATCCATGAATAAGTACAACTGAGGAATCTAACTAATTTGTGAAGCATAAGTGAACATACTAGGCATATTATGAGATGCAGTATGAAATAGATCCAACTTGTGTGAACAGAAACTGCTTGTGGTAGAAAAGGATGAATCTATCAAATCAAAGAGACTGTAAAACGGAGGTTTTATTTACCACACGAGGAACTGCTAGACGGAGTGGGAGAGGAGGCCGAGCAGTTCGATCTTCCGTGCCCTAACTTGGCGACGGAGGACACCTACAGCGATGGCGGAGAAGACGATGTCCGCGGCTGGCGTGAGGACGGCGTCGGTGAGGTCGCGGCAGCTAAGCGCTTCATCGCCGTCGTCGTCGAGGGCTAGCGGTGGCTCTAGGGTTTGTGCGAGAGTGGAAGAAGAGATAATGACTGGGGTGAGGCGTGCATTTATAGGGACAGGGACAGCACAGTGTTATTACACAGGTGCCCCTGGAGGTTCACATCTGAAGGACACGTGGCTATAATGCAACACATCGGAGGTTGTTCCACGTTCCCACACACGCCTAGATTGTCGGGTGGTCGTTCCCACTTCTCCGGGTTTCAGGTGGAAGGATTTAGCATTGAAAACGGATTAATGTTTGTCTCTGTGTCTTCTGCTGACAAGGACGCAGAGAAGACATTTTGACAGTGTCAATAGAATGCATATGATTTGGATAGATAGACTTAGGAAAGAAGCATAGAGGGGTTAGGGACCGATCACATTCACTTAGTTCAAAAGATTCAGCAAGAAGCCATAGCTATAAGTGAATGCTGTAGACTTGCGATGCACCTTGTCACCAGCATAATCAGCATCCGAGAATCCAACTAGATCAAACTCTGAGCCCTTTGGATACCATAGTCCTAGTGTTGGGGTGTGAGCCAAATATCAAAGAATTCACTTCACAGCTAAGTGATGCGATTCCTTTGGTGCCGCTTGGAACCGGGCACACATGCAAACACTAAGCATGATATCTGGCCTAGATGCACATAAATAAAGCAAAGAACCAATCATGGAGCGGTATACCTTTTGATCGAACTCTTTACCATTGTCGTCGGGACCCAGATGGTGTTTAGCTGGCATTGGCATCGTGTAGCCTTTGCAGTCTTGCATTCCAAACGTCTTCAGGCAATATTTGAGGTATTTCTCTTGAGATATGAAGATGCCGTTTGTTGCTGTCGTATTTGAAGACCAAGGAAGAACTTCAGCTCACCCATCATGGACATCTGATATTGCTCTTGCATCATATATCCAAACTCTTCACTGTATTTCTGGTTGGTGCAGCCAAAGATAATGTCATCCACATATATTTGGCACACAAACAGTTCACCATCATATGTCTTCGTGAAGAGAGTGGGATCCAGGGAACCAGGTTTGAAGCCTTTGCTCTTCAGGAAGTCTTTGAGTGTGTCATACCAAGCTCGAGGGGCTTGTTTGAGGCCATACAGTGCCTTGTTGAGCTTGTAAACCATGTCAGGATGTTTTGGATCTTCAAAGCCAGGCGGTTGTGCAACATAAACTTCTTCTTCAATCTTGCCGTTGAGAAAGGCGCTCTTCACATCCATTTGATACAGAAGAATATTATGATGATTTGCATAGGCCAGCAGTATGCGTATAGCTTCAAGCCTAGCCACGGGAGCAAATGTTTCATCGAAGTTAATTCCTTCAACTTGAGTGTATCCTTGAGCAACGAGACGAGCTTTGTTTCTGACAACTTGACCATGCTCATCTTGCTTGTTGCAATATATCCATTTAGTGCCTATGATATTGTGCTTACGAGGATCAGGACGCTTGACCAGTTCCCATACATTATTTAACTCAAACTGTTGAAGCTCTTCTTGCATAGCTCGAATCCATTCAGGTTCCATGAAGGCTTCATCAACTTTCTTAGGTTCAGATATTGAGATGAATGCGAAGTGCCCACAGAAGTTTGCTAGCTGTGTTGCCCTTGAACGAGTGAGTGGACCTGGTGCATTGATGCTATCAATTATTCTCTCAATCTGTACTTCATTTGCAACACAAGGATGAACAGGACGAAGATTTTGCTCTTGCTGATGATTGTCATCGTTAGAAGGATTGTCTTCAGGCTGAGCATTGTCTTCAGGTTGATCAGGTGCAGAGATGATGAGTTCCTCTTCAGGCTGAGCTTCAGACGGTATGATTTCTCCAGTTCCCATGAGCTTGATGGTTTCACTAGATGGAACTTCATCTAGCACATTTGGCAGGTGCTCTCTTTGCGAGCCGTTAGTCTCATCGAACCGCACATCCACAGTTTCAACCACTTTATAGTGAAAGAGGTTGAAGACTCTGTAGGAGTGCGAGTCCTTTCCGTATCCAAGCATAAAACCTTCATGTGCTTTCGGTGCAAATTTTGAAGTGTGATGTGGATCCTTGATCCAGCACCTGGCACCAAATACTCTGAAGTAACTGACATTTGGCTTCTTACCAGTGAGGATCTCATAGGATGTTTTATTCAGAAGCTTGTGAAGATAAACACGGTTGATGATATGGCATGCAGTATCAATGGCTTCAGGCCAGAACTTTCTTGGAGTCTTGTATTCATCGAGCATCGTCCGGGCCATCTCAATAAGTGTTCTGTTCTTGCGTTCCATGATGCCATTCTGCTGCGGCGTGTACGGAGCTGAGAATTCATGAGAGATGCCCAAAGTATCAAGATAAGTGTCGAGGCCAGTGTTCTTGAATTCAGTGCCATTGTCACATATGATGTGCTTGATCTTGACGCCATAGTTGTTCATGGCTCGATTGGCGAAGCATCTGAAGACATCCTGCACTTCAGTCTTGTAGAGGATTATATGCACCCAAGTATATCTTGAATAATCATCAACAATGACAAAGCCATAGAGACAAGCAGTAGTAGTAAGAGTTGAGTAGTGAGTGGGACCGAAGAGGTCCATGTGGAGAAGTTCGAAGGGTTGAGTCGTTGTCAAGATTGTCTTCGAGGGATGCTTGGCCCTCGTCATCTTTCCTGCTTCACAGGCACCGCATAAGTGATCCTTCTTGAACTTGACGTCCTCGATGCCTATGACATGTTTCTTCTTTGCAAGAGTGTGTAAGCTCCTCATGCCAGCATGCCCTAGCCTCCGATGCCAGAGCCAGCATTCTGAAGCTTTTGCTAGAAGACATACGACAAGCTGTGGTCCTGCTGAGAAATCTACCACGTACAAATCATCTTTCTGATACCCTTCAAAGACTAGAGACTTGTCAGATTCCATTAGAACAAGGCAACGATATTTTCCAAATATCACAATCATGTTTAAATCGCAAAGCATTGCGACAGACATTAAGTTGAAACCAAGAGATTCAACAAGCATCACTTTATCCATGTGTTGATCCCTTGAGATTACAACTCTACCTAGACCCAATACCTTGCTTTTACCAGTATCAGCAAATGTGATGTGACTCTTGTCAGATGGACGTAAAGTTGAGTCCATGAGAAGGCTTCACTTGCCAGTCATGTGATTAGTACACCCACTATCAATAATCCATTCTGAAGCAGCTGGTGTCATACCCTACAGTGCAGTTAGAGGGATAGGCTTCACGAAGAGAATTGTGAAGCATAAACATTTGATGAGCAAGTGGATTATGAAAGCTTAGATCAAGGTTAGGACTGATAGGGCAAGTAGCAGGCGATTCAGGAACAAAATACATAATAAGACCATTTGGGCATTTGATCTTGCACCCTACAAGATGTTTAAGGTCCCCAGCAATAGCTTTAGACGAATTTTTGATTTTCGGCTGGAGACCCTTCCCTGCAAAAGAGAGTTAAGCTTTCTTAGCCACCCACATCTTCAAGGGTGGCTTCGAAGCAATGAGTCTAAGTGCAGCATCTGAGAACTTTGGCTTTGGAGCCCTAGCAAATAGTCTTGCAGGTAGACAATAGTACTCATAAGAATAAGTAGAGTAGTTCTTGGTCTTATGCACATGGCGGTTTGATGAAACACGCTCATATTCATAGGCCTGAGTGTGATTTCCGTGCAAAACATTTGCGTTAGTGCGACTCAGGTGAGTCGTTTGTCTGTATGAAGCCTTTGGACCATATGAAGCCTGTGGTCTGGGGTTTGTCCTCTTCACTTGTGGTGTCATAACGACATTCACAGGAAGATTCTCCAACCACTTTTTCGGCACCCAGACTTTCTTCATAGGTGGCCCATTCCTGTAGTTAGTACCAATATACCTGGCAAACACTTCACCATTCTGATTCTTAAACAGTTTATAGTTTGCATCAAAGGATTCATCAATAACAATGGGATTAGTACAAGTGAAGCCAGATAGGGTGGATGGATCCACTGAAGGTTCCTTTGCAGCAACCCATGTGGTTTTGGGGTACTGCTCAGGTTTCCAGTAAGAGCCATCAGCATTCATTTTCCTTTCGAACCCAAGACCCTCTTTCCTAGGGTTTCGGTTCAGGATCTGCCTTTTGAGGACATCACATAGTGTTTGATGCCCTTTGAGACTTTTGTACATTCCTGTTTCAAGCAATGTCTTCAACCTAGCATTTTCATCAGCAATAGCAGTGGTATCCTCAGCAGAGGGGTTAGTTACCACATCAACAGTTGAAGATATTCAATAGTAGCAGCAGTAGAACATCCAGCAACAGAAGTAGCATTGTCACGCTCAATGCATTTAAGACATGGTGGTTCAAATCCTTCCTGAGCGGAACTGATCTATTTGGCGCGAAGTGACTCGTTTTCCTTTTGAAGATCTTCATGAGCCGCTCTCAATTTCTCAAGATCTTGCTTCCTTTGAAGATAATCATAGGAAAGCTTTTCATGAGTTGTTGAGAGAGTTTCATGACGACTTTCAAGTTCCTCATACTTAACATGAAGATTTTTTATGTCTTCAATTAAGGACTGAGATCGAGTCATTTCAGTGTCTAACAGGTCATCGCTTTTGTCTAACAGTTTTTGAATATGTTCCATAGCTTTCTGTTGTTCAGTTGCAATTTTAGCAAGTGTTTTGTAGCTGGGTTTGGAACCACAATCAGAGTCATCTTCACTGGATGTTTGATTGTGAGTAGTGCGTGTGTTTACCTTGGCACCGTGTGCCATGAAGCAGTAGGTGGGAGCGGCGCAGTCCTTGTCATTTGCATCGGCATCAGCGATGAAGCCATTGTCTTCAGTGTTGAAGATGGACTTGGCAACGTATGCTGTAACCAGACTTGCAACGCCAGAATTGGACTCCTCCTCAGACTCCACCTCCGCCTCCTCAGAAGCGGACTCCTTCTCTGAATCCATTTCCTTGCCAACGAACGCAAGAGCCTTGCCAGATGAGCTCTTCTTGTGTGATGAAGACTTTGAGGAAGACTTGGAAGAAGACTTTGAGTATTTCTTCTTCTTCTTGTCGTCAGAATCATACTCCTTGCTCTTCTTCTTCTTCTTCTTCTTCTTCTTCTTCTTCTTCTTCTTCTTCTTCTTCTTCTTCTTCTTCTTCTTCTTCTTCTTCTTCTTCTTCTTCTTCTTCTTCTTCTTCTTCTTCTTCTTCTTCTTCTTCTTCTTCTTCTTCTTCTTCTTCTTCTTCTTCTTCTTCCTGTTCTCATTGTCCCACTGCGGACACTCAGAGATGTAGTGGCCAGGTTTCTTGCAGTTGTGGCATGTTCTCTTCTTGTAGTCATGAGCAGAAGCTTCATCATTCCTAGAGCTTGATCGTGAAGACTTTCTGAAGCCTTTCTTCTTGGTGAATTTTTGGAACTTCTTCACAAGCATAGCAAGCTCCTTTCCAATGTCTTCAGGATCATCAGAACTGCTGTCAGATTCTTCTTCAGATGAGGAGACAGATTTTGCCTTCAGGGCACGAGTTCGCCCATAGTTGGGACCGTAGATGTCTCTTTTCTCAGAAAGCTGAAACTCATGTGTGTTGAGCCTTTCAAGTATGTCAGACGGATCGAGTGTCTTGAAGTCAGGACGTTCTTGAATCATCAGGGCTAGGGTGTCAAACGAGCTGTCAAGTGATCTCAGGAGTGTCTTGACGACTTCATGCTTGGTGATCTCAGTAGCGCCGAGGGCTTGAAGCTCATTTGTGATGTCAGTGAGTCGATCAAACGTGAGCTGAACATTCTCATTGTCGTTTCTCTTGAAGCGGTTGAAGAGGTTGCGAAGGACACTGATTCTTTGATCTCTCTGGGTTGAGACGCCTTCGTTGACCTTGGAGAGCCAGTCCCAGACTAGCTTAGATGTTTCCAGAGCACTCACACGGCCATACTGTCCTTTGGTCAGATGACCACAGATGATGTTCTTGGCAGTGGAGTCCAGTTGAACGAACTTCTTGACATCAGCAGCGGTGACACCTTCACCAGCCTTGGGAACGCCATTCTTGACGACATACCAGAGGTCGACATCAATGGCTTCAAGATGCATGCGCATCTTATTCTTCCAGTAGGGATATTCAGTTCCATCGAAGACTGGGCACGCAGCGGAGACTTTGATTATCCCTGCAGTCGACATAGCTAAAACTCCAGGTGGTTAAACCGAATCACACAGAACAAGGGAGTACCTTGCTCTGATACCAATTGAAAGTGCTAGTGATCGACTAGAGGGGGGTGAATAGGCGATTTTTAAGAAAGTCTTCAAAACATGGAAGTTTCGAAGACAAACGATAGAAATAAACCTATTACCATGCAGCGGAAGGTAGACTACACTAAGCAAGCCATAGTCAAGTATTCAATGAAGTGAAAGCACAACGACTAATGGCAGCTAGGCAGTATAGATCAGGTAGGAAGATAGTATGAAGCCAATCAGAACAAGCAGTCACTCAGTGAAGACAAAAGATAATGCAAACAGACAATGACTTCACAAGGACCAACTGTAAATAAAGAGATGGGAAGGATAGAACCAGTGACTCGTTGAAGACAATGATTTGTTGGACCAGTTCCAGTTGCTGTGACAACTGTACGTCTGGTTAGGGAGGCTGAGATTCAACTCAGAAGACCGTGTCTTCACCTTATTCCCCTTGAGCTAAGGACACCCAGTCCTCGCCCAATCACTCTGGTAAGTCTTCAAGGCAGACTTCCAAACCTTCACAGACTTCGTTCACCGGCAATCCACAATGACTCTTGGATGCTCAGAACGCGACGCCTAACCGGCTGGAGGATTCACAGTCCTCAAGTGTAATAAGTCTTCAGATCACACAGACAGGAAGACTTAAGTGATGCCTAACACTCTTTGGCTCTGGGTGTTTAGGGCTTTATCCTCGCAAGGAATTCTCTCTCAAAGGCTTCGAGGTGGGTTGCTCTCAAACGACAAAAGCCGTACACTAACTCTGAGCAGCCAACCGTTTATGGTTGTAGGGGGTGGGCTATTTATAGCCACTAGGCAACCCGACCTGATTTGTCCGAAATGACCCTGGGTCACTAAGGAACTGACACGTGTTCCAACGGTCAGATTTCAAACACACATGGCAACTTTACTTGGGCTACAAGCAAAGCTGACTTATCCAACTCTGGATAAGATTTGCTCTCATAGTCTTCGCTCGAAGACATAGGATTTTGGTTAAGCATCACTTCAGTCATTCTGACTGGTTCTCTTGGACCCCACTTAACAGTACGGTGGTTCCTATGACTCAACAAAGAAGAAAAAGAACGACGAAACAACTAAGTCTTCGCGCCCCATAGTCTTCACACGATGTCTTCTCTTGTCATAGTCTTCAATGTGAATGTCTTCACATCCCACCTTTGACTTCAATGTCTTCATACATTTTTAGGGGTCATCTCTGGTAGGAAAACCGAATCAATGAGGGACTTCTACCTGTGTTATCCTGCAATTCTCACAAACACATTAGTCCCTCAACCAGGTTTGTCGTCAATACTCCAAAACCAACTAGGGGTGGCACTAGATGCACTTACAATCTCCCCCTTTTTGGTGATTGATGACAAACTGGTTGAAGTTTTCAACGGGGAATAAAATATGTGAACTTGTAAAGGATAGGGTATTGTCTTCATAAGTTGCAAAGGCTCCCCCTGAAGATGTGCATATAAGTAATTTGCTCTTGGAATGCAAATGCACATGGCAGGTTGTACTTGTGGAGATCCTCTTCAACCTATGATGACAATTCATTATGCATGATATGATGTAACGAAGATAATGACATGCATAATGAAAAATGGACATCTGCAAAATGAACTAAGTGCAGAATTTATCATCGCACATGCGGAATTTATCATCGCATCACAGAATAGCAAATAAGTAGCAGACGACCATCGAGTTTAAGTGTTGCAACTCAAAGAACCAAATGTATCGAAAAGCAAGAGTTGTAAACACTTGGCAAAAGTAGCAAAAGGTAAAGCAACCACCCGTATGGACCCGCTTGAAGACTATCAACTCATATGCTTCTCCCCCTTTTGTCAGTAAGGACCAAAAAGGTTTGAAGACATAGAGCGCCTACGTGTTCCCATGAGGTGCAGGCGAGGCAGCAGGGTCGTCGTTGAGGTCCGGTGGTGCAGAAGAACTTGGTGCAGTGTCGACACGCGCTGAAGGTGGAGGAGGTGAAGTTGCATCATCTTGGTCATCAATGACTCTGGCATTCACTGTCGCAGCTGAGGACGAATAGTCAGAGTCTTCAAGTGAGGGAGTCCGACGCAAGTGCGCATTCCTGGGAGGAGTTGAGTCAAACTTGAATCGTTCGGTGAGGCCATCGTCTTGCAGATTAGCTTCAGCACTAAGCAATGTCAAACTCTTCCACGACCTCTGACAGGTTTCATGAGTGACAAAGGCATTCATGGTGGCAAGATTGCGAATGCGGTTGACATCCACCAAGAGGCTTTGCATCTGACGCTTAAGCCAGTCGTGATGTTTGTCCTGTTTCTGGTGTAGCGCGACGAGAAGCTCTCGGTCATTTAGAACACGAGATCGCCTTCGAGGCCTTTGCGCAATGGTGCTACCAGTGGCGTCAGTTTGAGCGCGAGGGGCACGTGTGTTGCCAGCCAAGGGGATAAACACGAGAAACTGCTGAACTCCTTCAATAGGCTGGGTGAAGCTTTGGTGATCAACATTGTGAAGATAAATGGGATCCTTAGCAGGCTCTGGGTAAATAGCTTCAACAGACAGATCAACCTCTGGCAAGAAGACAAGATGATTGCGCACAGACGGCTGATAGTTGATTGCAGAGTGAAGCTTGATAAGGCGCATTACCCATGGAGCATAAAACTTCAGACCAAAAATGTCGGAGCCAGATGCAGCCAACTGCCTGATGAAGAAGTCTTGAGCATTGAAGCTGATGCCATTGAAGATATAGAAAACCAAAGTCTTCATTGCTCCTTCAAGCTTCGCTGCAGATGAATGTCCTTTGACAGGCCATAGAGTCTTTCTGATGATATGGTAAATGGTGCGAGGCAGATACTCTAGGTCTTCAACAAAGAATTCAGATGGGTATTCAGCGTCGTGAGGCAAAGGCTTCATCATGCTCAGCATTTGACTCATGTTGGGTTCTGGCTTCTGAAAAATGCTCTCCAAAGCATTTTGGTGTTGTTGACAACCTGGTTCATAGTATTCACCAAGAGTGGGCAGGCCTGTGAGCTCAATGATATCAAGAGCTTTGGCTTCATGATGGACATTGCCTGTCATCCACTCAAGGACCCAAGTCTTTGGATCCCTGTTGTAGCCTCGAATGTGAAGAGTTGCATAGAACTATAGCAGAAGCTCTTCATTCCAGTGTTCCTTATCTGTAACAAACTACAGAAGTCTAGCGTCTCTGAAACAATCCAATACTTCTTCAAGGTAGGGCATGCCAGCTATGGCTTCAGTGTCGAGACGCATATGTGGAAATATGCGCCCTTGATTGTATAAGACGCATGAATAGTAGCCGCGCTGCTGATAGCTCCAGAACCGATCTGATGAAATGCGAGGTTTGGTATAAGGGTTCTTGGCGCTGTTGAAGAAGGTGTTGTATGCCACGAAGCCATTCACATTGAAGACCCCAGGTGAAGTTGCAGTGCTTGGGAATCATGGAAGTCTTGGCTTGGGCTTCTGGACGGAAGGTCTGTGCTCGACATGATAGTCAAATTGTGGACCAGCGGCAGGTGGAGGAGTCAGAATGGGCCATCGGACCATAACAGGCTGACCATGATCAAATGGCAGCTCAATGATGTGAGGTCTTGGAGGGGGAACAGGAGCATTAGCATTGTCGTTGACATGGGCTTCAGGGGCCACATTGGCTTCAGGTGCTTGTACCTCAGGTGCTTCAACAGTGGCCTCGGGCGCTGCAGTGGCTTCAGGCGCTTGTACTTCTGGCATCGCAGTAGCTTCAGGCGCCACATTAGCTTCAGCCATGACAACGTCATTGGCTTCAGTGTTGATGTTGGTGGCCGCCTCAAGATTGTTAACCTCCACTTCAGAAGCTGGAGGGTCGGACACGTTCTCCTCGAGAACAACATCTTGGTGGGACGGGGTGTAGCAACTCTTTCGACTATAACTCTTGGTTCTTCTCTTTCATCGGCTGATGCAGCCAGAATGTCTTCAGCGGTTTTGGCTTCAGACTCTGACACGTGCACAGTGGGAATGACTTGGGGCCTCGGTCCTTTGCGAAGCCCGCGTAATGCTGGCGACAGTTGCGGAGATGGAGTTTGCTGGGCCTCAAAGTCATCGTCATCTTGCACGGGTGAGGTGACTTGTCGTTGGGGAGAAATTGGGGTGTCTTGTCGTTGTGGGTGATCAGCCCATGATGCATTCTGAGCAGTTGGCGTCAGAGGACGACCAATGCTGATGAGTTCATTGTGCGTGAGCACAGGCGATGATACCAACTGGTGCTCGATCTGAGGAAGGACTTCATCATCTTCAACATTATCGTGAGGACCAATGTCTTCAGCTATGGTGGGGTCAATAGCTGGATTGTCTTCAGCTTCATGAGCCTCTGTCGGAGCAGGCTCATGAACTACCACTTGGCGTTCTTGTTTTTCAGACGCAGGACGAGCCACTGGGATTGGCTCGACCTCAAGGGGCTCTGTGGGAGCAGCCAGATCTCTCTTCTTGGTTTTGCATTTCTTAGTTGGAGGAGCATCATCAGTGGTGGCCTTGGTTTTGTGCTTTCTGGCTTCAGCTTCAGCTGCCCTTGTTTTCTTCAGTTTTGAAGCCATTGTGGGGACCTTAGGCTTCGAGCCTGTCATACTGACTAGGAAGACAATTGGATGTACTTCCTGCCTTGGTGCTTCGGGTTCTGCCACAGCTGGCTTCTTCTTCTTCTTGGCCGCCATTCTGGGGTCGATGCCTGGTCGCCCCAAGGCCTTGCGCTTTTCAGCTTCATTGTATCCCTGAACACATTTAGCAGCAAGATCCTTCATGCGCTCACGAGAACCTTTGGCTTCTTCGTGTTTGGTTCGGAATGCTTCCTTAAAGCTCATGCATCATGGTCTGGAAGTTCTGAATTTCTTCAACATTGAGCTTGGCCATATGCTTCTTGAACCGAGCTTTTTCATAATCTATCTTATGCTTCAGCTCAACAATCTTCTGAGCTAGAGCCAGCTCAGCAGCAATGGCTCCATGGAAGGCGACGCTGAGGCCAATGGGAAGCTGAAGATCATCAAAGCTAACATTTGGGCTGTCAAACCACTCATCAATGAACGTGTTGATGATTTCAACATCAAAGAGAGGAATGTCATTGAAGATTTCTGCCTCTTGCTTGCTCTTGATCAACTTCTCAAAGCGTCATCGCCAAGGTCGTCGTCGCTGGACAGATCAATGGCATCATTCTCATTGCGCAGAACAGCAGCAGGGGTCAGTGCTTGGCTGGTGGGTTGCATGGGCATCTTCACTTTGGAGGGCTTGGAGATGCGTGACAGATCTTTAGACTGCACACTATGTTCAGGAGGTGCAGTGGCCAGAGGCTTCGCCCGTGAAACCTTTGGTGCAGGGGTAGGCTTCGAAGCCTTAGGTTTCTTCAGCTTCTTTGGCTTCGGTGGTGCAGGCACTTCGTCAGATTCAGCGTCGTCTGCAGGTTCATCCACGGCGATCCCTTGAACCATAATATGAGTGATGAGACCTTCTATGTTGTAGAAGGGCCCAACAAGATTGGGTTCAGCTTCGCGTGAGCCATCGACACGAGGAGCAGAGGGACCTGGATTGAAGTCTAATCCCCGCGACTTCTTGTTTTCTTTGGCCGAGTTCCTGGCAAACTAAAGGTTGCGCTTGAACAGATTGTCGTCACGACACCATAGCAATGACGATGGGTCTGCATCTGCAGGCTGTGGTCCATGGACCATGCAGGGATAGAAGCCTTGTTCAATGGCTTCAGCTCTGGACCTGGGTTGAAGATTTCTGTATAGGATGTCTCCCCACGGTCGCTTGATGGCATTCTTCTCAGCATACTCCTGGGTCACGAACCTGTACTTGAACCATTGTTCTGCCCAATATCTTCGAATCCATTGGATTCGAGTTTCCCCCTGATTGTAGTCCTCCTCCGGATCTATTTTGTACAGCTCATAGAGGTCAGGAGGCAGATCTCTTGAGGTGTTACCACGGTGCTGTCTACCACCCTTCCTTGCAAATTTTTGTGGTGCCATGAAGTTCAGACTGAAAGGCTTCAAAGCTGTCAAAGTCTTTCGTCTACTGGTCAGACAAGAACTAGCTTCAGGAGAATTTATATGATGTTGTAAGAACTCTGCAAATGAATGCAGACTATGAGAACCAAGGGATTCTCCCACGGACATGTACCTGTGACAGCATTAAGGTGCGAGGGAAGGGGAAGAGGTCATATGCATTCTCAGAAGATTTTCAAGATAAATCAGTTTAGAAGACATTGACCTCATAGTGCGAAGACATTCACTCATAGATAGAGAGTTGGTTCCAGATTTGTACGAATCCATGAATAAGTACAACTAAGGAATCTAACTACTTTGTGAAGCATAAGTGAACATACCAGGCATATTATGAGATGCAGTATGAAATAGATCCAACTTGTGTGAACAGAAACTGCTTGTGGTAGAAAAGGATGAATCTATCGGATCAAAGAGACTGTAAAAAGGAGGTTTTATTTACCACACGAGGAACTGCTAGATGGAGTGGGAGAGGAGGCCGAGCAGTTCGATCTTCCGTGCCCTAACTTGGCGATGGAGGACACCTACGGCGATGGCGGAGAAGACGATGTCCGCGGCCGGTGTGAGGACGGCGTCGGTGAGGTCGCGGCAGCTAAGCGCTTCGTCGCCGGTGTCGTCAAGGGCTAGCGGTGGCTCTAGGGTTTGTGCAAGAGTGGAAGAAGTGATAATGACTGGGGTGAGGCGTGCATTTATAGGGACAGGGACATCACAGTGTTATTACACAGGTGCCCCTGGCGGTTCACATCTGAAGGACACATGGCTATCATTCAACACATCGTAGGTTGTTCCACATTCCCACACACGCCTGGATTGTTGGGTGGTCGTTCCCACTTCTCCGGGTTTTAGGTGGAAGGATTTAGCATTGAAAACGGATTAATGTTTGTCTCTGTGTCTTCTGCTGACAAGGACGTAGAGAAGACATTTTGACAGTGTCAATAGAATGCATATGATTTGGATAGATAGACTTAGGAAAGAAGCATAGAGGGGTTAGGGACCGATCACATTCACTTAGTTCAAAAGATTGAGCAAGAAGCCATAGCTATAAGTGAATGCTGTAGAGGATAGAAACCAAATCAGTACGTTGAAGATAAACATGAAGCCATGTTAACACTGAAGACAAACAGAAAGTGAAGATTTTGCAAATGTAACGCCATGTGAGAAAAACTTCTTAGGGAAGAATTTGGTGGCGGCGTTACCCACCGTATAGGAAGTATTAGACCCAGACACGGTGCACAATTATCGTGGCATTCCGAAGTCAAATTCCACGTTAATGTATTCACACTCAGAATGCAAGTCTTCATTGATTGAAGACATACGTTACTTCGTGTGTTGCACATCTAAGTCATCAACATGCACAAGTGTTAGGAAGTGTGCCTGATCACACGACATTTGAGGATTCCAAGATATTTAGCTCACACCGTAACTTGCAAAACCTTTTCTCATCCAAGGGCTTTGTGAAGATATCTGCCAATTGCTCTTCAGTGTTGACGTGTATGATATCAATATCTTCCTTCATGACATGATCTCTGAGAAAGTGATGACGAATTTCAATGCGCTTTGTCTTCGAGTGCTGAACTGGGTTGTTAGCAATCTTGATGGTGCTCTCATTGTTGCAGTAGAGTGGCACTTGCTTCAGATGAATGCCATAGTCTTTGAGTGTTTGCTTCATCCATAGAAGCTGAGCGCAGCAAGATCCAGTAGCAATGTATTTAGATTCAGCAGTGGAGAGAGATACATAGTCCTGCTTCTTTGAAGACCAACAAACGAGTGATCGTCCCAGAAAGTGACATGTGCCTGATGTAGACTTGAGATCCACCTTGTCACCAGCATAATCAGCATCCGAGAATCCAACTAGATCAAACTCTGAGCCCTTTGGATACCATAGTCCTAGTGTTGGGGTGTGAGCCAAATATCGAAGAATTCGCTTCACAGCTAAGTGTTGCGATTCCTTTGGTGCCGCTTGGAACCAGGCACACATGCAAACACTAAGCATGATATCTGGCCTAGATGCACATAAATAAAGCAAAGAACCAATCATGGAGCTGTATACCTTTTGATCGAACTCTTTACCATTGTCGTTGGGACCCAGATGGTGTTTAGCTTGTTGGGGAACATAGTAATTTCAAAAAATTTCCAACGCACACGCAAGATCATGGTTATGCATAGCAACGAGAGAGGAGAGTGTTGTGTACGTACCCTCGTAGACCGGCAACGGAAGCGTTGACACAACATAGAGGAAGTAGTCGTACGTCTTCCCGATCCGACCGATCCAAGTACCGAACGTATGGCACCTCCGAGTTCTGCACACGTTCAACTCGGTGACGTCCCTCGAGCTCCGATTCAGCAAAGTGTTGAGGGAGAGTTTCGTCAGCACGACGGCGTGATGACGGTGATGATGTTCTACCGACGCAGGGCTTCGCCTAAGCACCGCTATGATATGACCGAGGTGCAATATGGTGGAAGGGGGCACCACACACGGCTAAGGAACGATCACGAAGATCAACTTGTGTGTCATGGGGTGCCCCCTTGCCCCCGTATATAAAGGAGGGAGAGGGGGAGCTGCGGCCGGCCCATGGGGTGCGCCTGGAGGAGTCCTACTCCCACCGGGAGTAGGACTCCCCCCTCTTGCTTTGTTGGAAAAGGAAGGGGAAGGGAGAAAGAGGAAAGGGGGGCGCCGCCCCCCTTCCTTGTCCTATTCGGACTAGGGGGGAGGGGGCGCGCGGCCTGCCCTGGCCGGCCCTCCTCTTCTCCCTTAGGGCCCATGGCCCAATAACCCCCGGGGGGGTTCCGATAAGGGCCATTTGCATTTCTGTCCCTAACTCGAACCACCTAATCAGATATACCCCTAATTTGAAAGCCTGCTCATATTTGCCCCTCCGCCGTTAGGTGCCTTTATATAAATGTCCTTTTGCATCGTTACTGTCCGGTCAAACAGCTTTGACCGTCTTGAAAAAAATAGCAAAAAAATCTAAAAAATCTAAAATTTTGTGAGATCGAAGATACTCATGTGCCCAAGGTGTGTGCAAATTTTCGTGCTATTTGGACATTCCAGGAGCTCGTGGCGAGGAAAAACAGTTAATCTGCACGCTTGTGAACAATAAATTTGAAATAAAATAGCTAAAAAAATTAAAAAAATATGAATTTTTTTGGGATCAAAGTGGCTTGGGTGCACAAGGTGCTTGCAAGTTTTTATGATCAAATGACATGCGAGGAGCTCTAGCAAGAAAAAACAAAATAGTCATTTTTTCCCAAGTTTTTTCCCGAGCCAAATTTTGTTTTTTCTCCACAAGCCCCTCCAATGTCCAAACACAACAAAAATTTGCACGCAGCTTGCAGACCCGAGCCTCTTTGATGCCAAAAAATTTCATATTTTTTTGAATTTTGTTACTATTTTTTTGAATTTACTGTTCACAGGCTTACATATTTATTGTTTTTCCTCTGACACGAGCTCTTGGAATGTACGAACAACACGGAACTTTGCACGCACCTTGCGAACCTGAGTATCTTTGTTCCCACAAATTTTCAGATTTTTTAGAATTTTTTTTGCTATTTTTTTCAGGATGGTCAAAGCCCTTTGACCGGGTTTGACCGGACGGTAACGGCACAGAAGGGTATTTCTGTAAGTGCACCTAATGGCGGAGGGGGCAAATTTGAGCATGCTTTGAAATTATGGGTAAATCTGAGAGTGGGCACAAATTAGGGGCATAGATGTAAATGTCCCTTCCGGTAACCCCCCGGTACTCCGGTAAAATCCTGATTTCACCCGGAACGTTTCTGATATCCAAATATAGGCTTCCAATATATCAATCTTTATGTCTCGACCATTTCGAGACTCCTCGTCATGTCCGTGATCACATCCAGGACACCGAACAACCTTCGGTATATCAAAACACAAAAACCCTAATTACGATCGTCACCGAACTTTAAGCGTGCGGACCCTACGGGTCGAATATGTAGACATCACCGAGACACGTCTCCGGTCAATAACCAAAAGTGGAACCTGGATGCTCATATTGGCTCCTACATATTCTATGAAGATCTTTATCGGTCAGACCGCATAACAATATACATTATTCCCTTTGTATCGGTATGTTACTTGCCCGAGATTCGATCATCGGTATCTCAATACCTAGTTCAATCTCGTTACCGGCAAGTCTCTTTACTCGTTCTGTAATACATCATCCCGCAACTAACTTATTAGTTGCAATGCTTGCAAGGCTTGAGTGATGCGCATTACAAAGAGGGCCCAGAGATACCTCTCTGACAATCAGAGTGACAAATCCTAATCTCGAAATACGCCAACCCAACAAATACCTTCGGAGACACCTGTAGAGCACCTTTATAATCACCCAGTTATGTTGTGACGTTTGGTAGCACACAAAGTGTTCCTCGGTAAATGGGAGTTGCATAATCTCATAGTCATAGGAACATATATAAGTTATGAAGAAAGCAATAGCAACAAACTAAACGATCAAGTGCTAAGCTAATGGAATGGGTCAAGTCAATCACATCATTCTCCTAATGATGTGATCCCGTTAACCAAATAACAACTCATGTCTATGGTTAGGAAACATAACCATCTTTGATCAACTAGCTAGTCAAGTAGAGGCATACTAGCACTACTAGGGAAACCTTATACACAGAATCTTAGCAGCAGCGCGGCATAAAAACAGGCGCTACTGCTAAGTAGTAGCAGCACGGCTACGGAAAGCTCTCTACTGGTGCAAACTTAGCAGTAGCGTGTGACGCTTAAACCGCGCTGCTACAAAAATCCACCGACAGTACACAACGACATAAGTTTACCAGTAGCGCGGCGCCAGGGAGCGCGCTGCTGCTAATGCCATAGTAGCAGCGCGCTTTTTTGTCACCTCGCTGCTGCTAATTTTGAAATTGTGCACAGGTTTGGCCCGTTTAGCAGTAGCGCGTGACAGGAAAGCACGTTGTTGCTACGCTCTTAGTAGCAGCGCGCTTTCTCTCCCGCGCTACTGCTAAGACGCAGCACCCACCACCTTTTCCACCTCCCCTCCCCATCTCCTCTCCTCCCTTTCCCCTACCTCCCACATCCTCCCTCTCTCACTCTTCTTCTTCCTCAATACTTCTCCCCCCATTACTCTCCCTCTTCTGCCTACCTTTCTCTGTCTTCATTACTCCTAGCTATAACTACACCACCTCCATTAATTCATCTCCTTTCTCTTTTTCCTTCCCCCTCCACTAGTTGAAGTTGTCTCCTCCCAAATTAGCTAGCTAGGTAGATGTAGCATTTAGTTAAGTGACCTATTTGCCCCCTAACTAGATCTTTCTTTGTCAAGAAGAGCTTTGTGCACTTTTGACCTCCCTACATCATCATCTCCACCGTGTGCTCGATCTCGAGATACAGGTGTGATTAATATTTCATGCTTTTGCAAAATGGAAATATATGTTCCTATTTTGTACACACACTTAATTAGCCATTATTATGCATGGGTCCAATGATGTAATATATATATGTTCCTATTTTGTATACACACTTAGCCATTATTATGCAAGGGTCCAATGATGTAATATATATGTTCCTATTATGCTGAGGACAAGAAAAAAGGGAAACTGGTTATAGCAGTAGCGCTTTAGTGAAAAAGAGCTACAACTAGTCAAGGTAGCAGTAGTGGTTTCTGCAGAAAATCGCTACAGCTGCTTGTAATAGTAGTAGTGCGTTTCGTGTAAACGCGCTACTGCTACGTCCACTTAACCCAAAATTCTCCCTCTCCTTGCTTCATCCCGCCTCTTTTCCCCCAAATCCCCACTCTCTCTTCCCCGGCCCCGTCGCACCGCCGCGCCTACCCCCGACCTCGGCGCGCTCGCCCCCGACCCCGGCGCGCTCGCCCCCGACCCCGCCGCCCCCGACCCCGCCGCGCCCGACCCCGACGCGCTCGCCCTCGACCCCGCCGCCCCCGACCCAGGCGCGCTCGCCCCCGACGCCGGCGCTCGCCCCCGACCCATCGGCCCTCGCCTCCCTCCTCTGCTTCCTCCCCTCCCAACCTCGGCCGTCGTCGGGCCTGCCTCCTCGCCCTGCACCCTCTGTAAACCACCCCCTCTCTCTCTGCTAGCTAGGGTTAATTTACTTAGGTTTTAGTTATGTTAATTAGGTTATCTATTTAGTTATGAATTTAGATAGGTTTCAAAATTTGCTGAATTTATATGCAAATTTGAACTGGACATGTGATATGTGGATATGTCATGTTTTGGACATGTCATGTTTTGGTAAATGATCCGAGTTGCCTATGTTACGCCGGAATGTTGATTCATTTCCATTCCGGTGAATTTCAGGCGCTCGATATGTCCATTTTTTAGCAAAGGTCATGCCGAAATTTCCCGTGAATAAAGGCATGATTTGTGCTACATAGTTGGCATATCGAGTGCTGGCACATAGATTTCTCTTTTATCTCATTTCTCATTTATTCATACTTTTAGAAATAAATGAGGACACTTAATCATAGGAAACATGTTGAACAACGAAGAAACTGGGCCTTCTGACCAAGATGCAGACGAGATGGATTATGAGGGTGAACAAGACTACCTCGACTTTTTGACTGCTAAGCAAGGTTTGCAGGTCTGCCTCGATGATGGTACTGACACCGACACTGACACCGACGGCGCTGGCACCGATGGCGGTGCCGAGACCGGTGGGGAAGGTACCGCCGGGGAAGATACCGGCGCCGATGCCGGTACCAAAAAGAGGCATAAGAAGCAGAGGATACGAAAACCTAACAAACTAGGGATTGGACGACTTGTGATCACAAAGATGGCACCTGGCAAGTTTGAGCCGTTAGAGCCGGAAGAACCTTGCAAGTGCTATGGGAACCAAGTAGGATGCATCCTACGGGAATGTGCGAGCATCAATGACGATGACTTAAGGAGTAAAGAACATTTGACGCAGTTGCTCCTAACAAAGTTGCAGAAGAGATTCAAGTTCCCCGATCGGGATGATAACATAGAACAACCGTGGGATGATCCGAAGATGAAAAATATTAACAATCACACCATGGGCATGTTCAGCAATGATTTGGCCTCCTGGAAATCGAGGGTGAAACGAGCTATTGAGGCTGAGGAACCCCTGTCCAAGATTCTGGAGGAAAATCCGACACTTACGGAAGAGGAGTTCGAAAAGTTCAAGGACACTGGCGCTACCAAGGACGCCAAGGCTAAGGCTGCGAAATTCAAGAGCCTTCAGCAAAGGAACACGGGGAAGCATCGCCTCGGAAGCCATGGCTACCTCGGTAAAAGGCCCATATGGGATAAGGAGGACGCGGAACGTGAAGCCGCGGGTCTCCCAGACCCCTTCGCGAAGTTCACCAACTCCTTGGAGCATGACTTCATCAGGGCCCGCTACAAGTGGGACAAGGAGAAAAAGGTTTTTTACACGGACAAGATCACGAGGAAATTGATTAGACTACTGGAGAAGCAACACCAGATTGCAGCCGAAAACCCTACTTCTCCGATGAGGCCCAAGTGGGACACCCCTCTCAACCGGGCCTTGAACGAACTTAAGGGACTCCCTTTGGGCCAGCGGCCGCAATATGGTCGTGTGCACGGCGCTGGAGATGGCGCCACGTGGAAGGTGTTTTACAATGAGGGCCCGAAGGCCAAGAAGCAGAAAAAGAAGTTTAGTCAGGCGGACATCGACGCGAAGGTGAAGCTTGCGGTCGAGAAAAAAGCAGCTGAGGACGCGAAAAAAGCAGCCGAGGAAAAATATGAGTTGCTACAGCAGGCAGTCAATGCAGCTGTAACTGCCTGCAGAAATGATTTTGCTACTAACTTGGTTCCAGTTATCATCAACTGGACGAAGGAAAATCCAGACAAGACGGTACATGATTTCCCGTTGCCCAGTTACGTCGGGAGAAACTCCATGAACAACAACACCATCGCACCATAACTTGCTCACGCAACTGGGCCTCCTCTTGCAGCCGCTCCCGCTCATAGCAGCCCGTCCTCAGTCTCTGGCGCGCTTGGTGGGCCTTCTTCTTTGGTTGAGCTCAACGCCGTCACGGTAATTACATGTCGCACCAACATATATATATATATTTATATATATATATATAATATTCCATTTTTGTTGCCTTTCGGATGTTTTACGCCACAGACATATGTGTTTGCAGGCGAAAGAAACTCCGTGCACCATACTCTACTTGATCAAAGGCCAGAAGGTGGACGTGGGAAAGGGGATGATAATGGACCCCTTGCAACCCACGTTCCACAACCAGCCGATCCCTGCTGGGCACTTCAGGGTTAGCTTGTCCAGTGTGAAATCAGGGCACGAGGATGTGCCTCCTCCAATACAGCATGTGGGAGCGGACGACGAGACCCCGCCGCGGATTGGAAGCTGCGAGGGTTGGGTGCTGCTATGGCCGAAGAATCTTATTCGTCTGGAGCCGGCCGAGAGCACACCAATAACCACACATTAACAAGCATGTGCGGAGACCACCACCCCGCCTACGCAATTACCAGCTCCTGTAGTGTCAGGTGAGAGCGGCGGACGACATGATGAAGGGGGTGCAATAGTGCTGGCTGATGTAATTTGTCCTGTAGAACAGAGAATGGATGATCAGACGGAGGTCGACCCTATGGATTTCCTCAATACAAACGCGTATGACTGTGACATAGAATTGATGGGTCAACCATATGACGAATCGGGCTATCAGCTTGCTAATGAGGATATGGATGATATGCCCGGGCAGGAAGGTCGTAGCAGGGATTGCAAAAAGTCTATCTTCATGAAATCCTCACATGACATGCCTGAAGATGCCGCCTCAACACAGGCTCAACTATCCCAGCGCGAGGGTCATACAGTACTTAGCCCGGGAACACTGGGGCAGGGGTTAAGGAAGGGTCTAGAAGGTGTGCCCAAGAAAAAGGAGAGAAAGAGATTGGGGAAGATAGCTGCCTCCAAACAAGCCAGAGCACATAGCAGCCAAACGATGCATTCTGAAGAGCGTGTACCCGTGAAAGGTGCGGCCATGTTCCATCTCACGGGCGAGCCGATGCTACCGCCGAAACCGCTGGAGGCACTATCAGGGGATCTCAGGAGACTGCACGACCATGTGCTGTCGACTGAGAAAAGCCTACTAGCCTTAAAGGATCCAGGATATCCGACATACATGGCTTGTGTGCCTGAGGGGAAGTGCTACGTCGAGACACGGCCCGCGGAGGTGTTCTTCCTGCGGTTTGACCATATCTTTGAGATGTTTCTGACAAGGCGGCTCAATTTTACAATCGTCCGCCTTTTTGTGCTACATATGAGCTCTGTCATGAACAGTGAAGAAGTCTCGCAAATCTGTGTGGCGGATCCGTACTACATGCACGAGTCTTTCTTGAGTCTCGGCGACTTTGAGCATGAAACTGCTAGGGACTACCTCCAAAACTTCATGGTACAGAATAAGGACCAGGAAATTGTCCTCATGCCTTATCATCCAAAGTAAGTCAGTTTTGAACAACCCTTTCATACATTTCAAGCATTCCCTCTGTCTCTATGGGGAATAATTTGAGGTGTCCTTTCCCCGCAGCAACGGGAGCGCCATCCTTATCGTTCTTTATCCGCAAGTCTCCCACGACGTGTATTTTGACCCTTCCAGAGACTACGAGAAAAAAGACTACACCCACATAATGAATATTCTAGATGATGCTCTCGAAGGCTTCAGCTTTAGAGGTGGCCACATGCAGATCAGGAAACAAAGGAACAAGAAGATGGGTTTCGCGCATAAAACTAACTTCTCCTGCATCCAAGTCCCAAAACCAAGCAAGAAGGATGGATTGTACATCCTCCATCTCATGATTCAGTTCAACACGGATCACCAAAAGCTTCGCATGAGAAGCAGAAATGATGATCATATCCACAAGTGGCTAGAATCTCATGGAGAAGCGGATTATAAACTTAGAGATGACTTCTTTTGCATCCAAAGCGACATTGCGATGATCATCATGAAAGAAGTTGTCGATGAGAAGGGGATGTTCCACCACGGCCCTATATCGCGAGCTGACGTCCGAACTCGCATAGGCATGCAACGTCTAGACCTCACGCCGTTCAAGAAGCTAGGGTCCATCCTCGATGATATGGAAGGATGGAACTTCTAGTGATTTATGATGTTGATGATGATGATATGTGTCGGTTGAACTTGTATACTATTTGTAGCGATGCAACATTGTGATGTCCACGATCCCTGCCGAACTTGCGTAACGCTACTTTGTTAGTTTGCGTACGATGACCTGCGTACCTCTAGTTAATTAATTTGCATACTGTATGTTGCATCTAGTTGCTAACCCTTTCTTTTTCGGTGTTCTCTAGTATATTTTGTTGCATATATATGATTGTACATCCTCTTCATGAACATGCATCTCTAACAGGTACCTAGTTTCTTGATGGCGAGATGGAACTGCTATGTCGTGTACAAAGGGAAGGTTCCGGGGGTGTACAACGAGTGGCATGAGTGTCAGGCGCAAGTGAATGGGTTCTCGGACGCCAGCCATAAAGGCTTCAAAAGCAGGCAAGAAGGAGAAGCTAGTTACTTGAGGTTCACGCTAGCGCGAGAGAGGACTCATAACCGCCATCTCATGTACTGCATAGTTCCGCTCTCACTTATAGTGATAGCTCTTCTCGCGTATACCTTTGTTTAGATGGATGACGTTGTAGTTGCAAGTATTCGAGACTTGCATGTATCGCTATTTTTGAGATGATCACAAGATACCACTTTGTGTTGGATGATGATTATGACGAGACTATTTGTATGTATATGCTATGGTTACATTTGTGGTCTCGCAGGCATTTGTATGTGTATCATGATGACATTTGTATATGCTAAAGATTCTTCTATAAAGCCTGTTCAAATACAAAACAAATATGCCGAAAAAACAAAAAACTACTAAAATTAGCAGTAGCGAGTGGAGAAAAGTTAGCAGCACCGCGGTTGTAGCAGTAGCGCGCATAGGGGAAGCGCGCTATAGCTATTAGCAGCAGCGAGGTTCCTTTAAGCGCGCTGCTACAACACTTGTGTAGCAGTAGCGCGGGTGGACCAGCGCTACTGCTATACATTAGCTGTAGCGCCTTATTAGTAGCGCCGGCCCCCGCGCTACTAAAAGGTCGAAAACCCGCACTGTTGCTAGGCTTTTCCCTAGTAGTGTAGTGACACTCTGTTTGCCTATGTATTCACACATGTATTATGTTTCCGGTTAATACAATTCTAGCATGAATAATAAACATTTATCATGATACAAGGAAATAAATAATAACTTTATTATTGCCTCTAGGGCATATTTCCTTTAGTCTCCCACTTGCACTAGAGTCAATAATCTAGTTCACATTGCCATGTGATTTAATACCAATAGTTCACATCACCATGTGATTAACACCCATAGTTCACATCGACATGTGACCAACACCCAAAGGGTTTACTAGAGTCAATAACCTAGTTCACATTGCTATGTGATTAACACCCAAAGAGTACTGAGGTGTGATCATGTTTTGCTTGTGAGAGAAGTTTAGTCAACGGGTCTGCCACATTCAGATCCGTAAGTATTTTGCAAATTTCTATGTCAACAATGCTCTGCACAGAGCTACTCTAGCTAATTGCTCCCACTTTCAATATGTATCAAGATTGAGATTTAGAGTCATCTGGATCAGTGTCAAAATTTGCATCGACATAACCTTTTACGACGAACCTTTTGTCACTTCCATAATCGAGAAACATATCCTTATTCCACTAAGGATAATTTTGACCAATGTCCAGTGATCTACTCCTAGATCACTATTGTACTCCTTTGCCAAACTCAGGGCAGGGTATACAATAGGTCTGGTACACAGCATGGCATACTTTATAGAACCTATGGCTGAGGCATAGGGAATGACTTTCATTCTCTCTCTATCTTCTGCCGTGGTCGGGTTTTGAGTCTTACTCAACTTCACACCTTGTAACACAGGCAAGAACTCCTTCTTTGACTGTTCCATTTTGAACTACTTCAAAATCTTGTCAAGGTATGTACTCATTGAAAAAACTTATCAAGCGTCTTGATCTATCTCTATAGATCTTGATGCTCAATATGTAAGCAGCTTCACCGAGGTCTTTCTTTGAAAAAACTCCTTTCAAACATTCCTTTATGCTTTGCAGAATAATTCTACATTATCTCCGATCAACAATATGTCATTCACATATACTTATCAGAAATGCTGTAGTGCTCCCACTCACTTTCTTGTAAATACAGGCTTCACCGCAAGTCTGTATAAAACTATATGCTTTGATCAATGTATCAAAGCGTATATTCCAACTCCGAGATGCTTGCACCAGTCCATAGATGGATCGCTGGAGCTTGCATATTTTGTTAGTACCTTTAGGATTGCCAAAACCTTCTGGTTGCATCATATACAACTCTTCTTTAATAAATCCATTAAGGAATGCAGTTTTGTTTATCCATTTGCCAGATTTCATAAAATGCGGCAATTGCTAACATGATTCGGACAGACTTAAACATAGATACGAGTGAGAAACTCTCATCGTAGTCAACACCTTGAACTTGTCGAAAACCTTTTTGCGACAATTCTAGCTTTGTAGATAGTAACACTACTATCAGCGTCCATCTTCCTCTTGAAGATCCATTTAATCTCAATGGCTCGCCGATCAATGGGCAAGTCAATCAAAGTCCATACTTTGTTCTCATACATGGATCTCATCTCAGATTTCATGGCCTCAAGCCATTTCGCGGAATCTGGGCTCATCATCTCTTCCTCATAGTTCGTAGGCTCGTCATGGTCAAGTAACATGACCTCCAGAACAGGATTACTGTACCACTATGGTGCGGATCTCACTCTGGTTTACCTACGAGGTTTAGTAGCAACTTGATCTGAAGTTACATGATCATCATCATTAGCTTCCTCACTAATTGGTGTAGTAGTCACAGGAACATATTTCTGTGATGAACTACTTTCCAATAAGGGAGCAGGTATAGTTACCTCATCAAGTTCTACTTTCCTCCCACTCACTTCTTTCGAAAGAAACTCCTTCTCTAGAAAGGATCCATTCTCAGCAACGAATATCTTGCCTTCGGATCTGTGATAGAAGGTGTACCCAACATTTTCTTTTGGGTATCCTATGAAGACGCACTTCTCCGATTTGGGTTTGAGCTTATCAGGTTGAAACTTTTTCACATAAGCATTGCAACCTCAAACTTTAAGAAATGACAGCTTAGGTTTCTTGCCAAACCATAGTTCATACGGTATCGTCTCAACGGATTTAGATGGTGCCCTATTTAACGTGAATGCAGCTGTCTCTAATGCATAACCCCAAAACGATAGTGGTAGATCGATAAGAGACATCATAGATCGCACAATATCTAATAAAGTACGGTTATGATGTTCGGACACACCATTACACTGTGGTGTTCCAGGTGGCGTGAGTAGTGAAACTATTTCACATTGTTTTAACTGAAGGCCAAACTCTTAACTCAAATATTTTACCTCTGCAATCATATCATAGAAACTTTTATTTTCTTGTTACGATGATTCTCCACTTCACTCTGAAATTCTTTGAACTTTTCAAATGTTTCAAACTTGTGTTTCATTAAGTAGATATACCCATATCTGCTCAAATCATCTGTGAAGGTCAGAAAATAATGATACTTGTCGTGAGCCTTAACACTCATCGGGCCGCATACATCAGTATGTATTATTTCCAATAAGTCAGTTGCTCGCTCCATTGTTCCGGAGAACGGAGTCTTAGTCATCTTGCCCATGAGGCATGGTTCGCAAGCATCAAGTGATTCATAATCAAGTGATTCCAAAAGTCCATCAGCATGAAGTTTCTTCATGCGCTTTACACCAATATGACCTAAACGGCAGTGCCACAAATAAGTTGCACTATCATTATTAACTTTGCATCTTTTTGGTTTCAATATTATGAATATGTGTATCACTATGATCGAGATCCAACAAACCATTTTCATTGGGTGTGTAACCATATAAGGTTTTATTCATGTAAACAGAACAACAATTTATTCTCTTACTTAAATGAATAACCGTATTGCAATAAACATGATCAAATCATATTCATGCTCAACGCAAACACCAAATAACACTTATTTAGGTTCAACACTAATCCCGAAAGTATAGGGAGTGTGCGATGATGATCATATCAATCTTGGAACCACTTCCAACACACATCGTCACTTCACCCTTAACTAGTCTCTGTTCATTTTGCAACTCCCGTTTCGAGTTACTTCTCTTCGTAACTGAACCAGTATCAAATACCGAGGGGTTGCTACGAACACTAGTAAAATACACATCAATAATTTGTATATCAAATATACCTTTGTTCACTTTGCCATCCTTCTTATCTGCCAAATACTTGGGGTAGTTCCGCTTCAAGTGATCAGTCCCTTTGCAGTAGAATCACTTAGTCTCAGGCTTAGGACCAGACTTGGGCTTCTTCACTTGAGCAACAACTTGCTTGCCATTCTTCTTGAAGTTCCCCTTCTTCCCTTTGCCCTTTTCTTGAAACTAGTGGTCTTGTCTACCATCAACACTTGATATTTTTCTTGATTTCTACCTTCATTGATTTCAGCATTACGAAGAGCTTGGGAATCGTTTTCGTTATCCCTTTATATCATAGTTCATCATGAAGTTCTACTAACTTGGTGATGGTGACTAGAGAATTCTGTCAATCACTATCTTATCTGGAAGATTAACTCCCACTTGATTCAAGCAATTTTAATACCCAGACAATCTGAGCACATGCTCACTGCTTGAGCTATTCTCCTCCATCCTTTTAGCTATAGAACTTGTTGGAGACTTCATATCTCTCAACTCGGGTATTTGCTTGAAATATTAACTTCAACACCTGGAACATCTCATATGGTCCATGACATTCAAAACGTCATTGAAGTCCTGATTCTAAGACGTTAAGCATGGTGCACTAAACTATCAAGTAGTCATCATATTGAGCTAGCCAAACGTTCATAACGTCTGTATCTAGTCCTGCAATAGGTCTGTCACCTAGCGATGCATCAAAGACATAATTCTTCTGTGCAGCAATGAGGATAATCCTTAGATCACGGATCCAATCCGCATCATTGCTACTAACATTTTTCAACATAATTTTTCTCTAGGAACACAATAAACTAGGAGCAACATCGCGAGCTATTGATCTACAACATAGATATGCTAATACTACCAAGACTAAGTTCATGATAAATTAAAGTTCAATTAATCATATTACTTAAGAACTCCCACTTAGATTGACATCCCTCTAATCTTCTAAGTGATCACGTGATCCATATCAACTAAACCATGTCCGATCATCACGTGAGATGGAGTAGTTTCAATGGTGAACATCACTATGTTGATCATATCTACTATATGATTCATGCTCGACCTTTCGGTCTCCGTGTTCCGAGGCCATATCTGTTATATTTTAGGCTCGTCAAGTTTAACCTGAGTATTCCGCGTGTGCAACTGTTTTGCACCCATTGTATTTGAACATAGAGCCTATCATACCCGATCATCATGTGGTGTCTCAGCACGAAGAACTTTCGCAATGGTGCATACTCAGGGAGAACACTTATATCTTGATAATTTAGTGAGAGATTATCTTATAAAGCTACCGCCGAACTAAGCAAAATAAGATGTATAAAAGATAAACATCGCATGCAATCATAATATGTGACATGATCTGGCCATCATCATTTTGTGCCTTTGATCTCCATCTCCAAAGCATCGTCATGATCTCCATCGTCACCGGCATGACACCATGATCTCCATCATCTTGATCTATAACAATGTGTCGTCACATGGTTATCTTGCCAACAATTGCTCTTGCAACTATTGCTATCGCATAGTGATAAAGTAAAGCAATTATTTGGCGCTTGCATCTTATGCAATAGAGAGATAACCATAAGGCTTTTGCCAGTTGCCGATAACTTCAACAAAACATGATCATCTCATACAACAACTTATATCTCATCACGTCTTGACCATATCACATCACAACATGCCCTGCAAAAACAAGTTAGACGTCCTCTACTTTGTTGTTGCAAGTTTTACGTGGCTGCTACGGGCTGAGCAAGAACCGTTCTTACCTACGCATCAACACCACAATGATAGTTTGTCAAGTTGGTGCTGTTTTAACCTTCGCAAGGACTAGGCGTAGCCACACTCGGTTCAACTAAAGTTGGAGAAACTGACACCCGCCAGCCACCTGTGTGCAAAGCACGTCGGTAGAACCAGTCTCGCCTAAGCGTACCCGTAATATCGGTCCGGGCCACTTCATCCAACAATACCGCCGAACCAAAGTGTGACATGCTAGTAAGCAGTATGACTTATATCGCCCACAACTCACTTGTGTTCTAGTCGTGCATATTACATCAATGCATAAAACCTGGCTCGGGTGCCACTATTCGGGGACGTAGTAATTTCAAAAAATTTCCTACGCACACGCAAGATCATGGTGATGCATAGCAACGAGAGAGGAGAGTGTTATCTATGTACCCTCGTAGACCGGCAACGGATGCGCTGACACAACGTAGAGGAAGTAGTCGTACATCTTCCCGATCCGACCGATCCAAGTACCGAACGTACGGCACCTCCGAGTTATGCACATGTTCAACTCGGTGACGTCCCTCGAGCTCCGATCCAGCAAAGTGTTGAGGGAGAGTTTCGCCAGCACGACGGCGTGATGACGGTGATGATGTTCTACTGACGCAAGGCTTCGCCTAAGCACCGCTATGATATGACCGAGGTGGAATATGGTGGAAGGGGGCACCACACACGGCTAAGGAACGATCATGAAGATCAACTTTTGTGTCATGGGGTGCCCCCTTGCCCCCGTATATAAAGGAGGGAGAGGGGGAGGTGCGGCCGGCCCAAGGGGTGCGCCTGGAGGAGTCCTACTCCCACCGGGAGTAGGACTCCCCCCTCTTGCCTTGTTGGAAAAGGAAGGGGGAAGGGAGAAAGAGGAAAGGGGGGCGCCGCCCCCCTTCCTTGTCCTATTCAGACTAGGGGGAGGGGGCGCGCGGCCTGCCCTGGCCGGCCCTCCTCTTCTCCCTTAGGGCCCATGTAGGCCCAATAACCCCCCCCCCCAGGGGGGGGGGGTTCCGGTAACCCCCCGGTACTCCGGTAAAATCCTGATTTCACCTGGAATGTTTCCGATATCCAAATATAGGCTTCCAATATATCAATCTTTATGTCTCAACCATTTCCAGACTCCTCGTCATGTCCGTGATCACATCCGGGACACTGAACAACCTTCGGTACATCAAAACACAAAAACCCTAATTACGATCGTCACCGAACTTTAAGCGTGCGGACCCTATGGGTCGAACTATGTAGACATCACCGAGACACGTCTCCGGTCAATAACCAATAGTGGAACCTGGATGCTTATATTGGCTCCTACATATTCTACGAAGATCTTTATCGGTCAGACCGCATAACAATATACGTTGTTCCCTTTGTCATCGGTATGTTACTTGCCCGAGATTCGATCATCGGTATCTCAATACCTAGTTCAATCTCGTTACCGGCAAGTCTCTTTACTCGTTCTGTAATACATCATCCCGCAACTAACTTATTAGTTGCAATGCTTGCAAGGCTTGAGTGATGTGCATTATCGAGAGGGCCCAGAGATACCTCTCTGACAATCGGAGTGACAAATCCTAATCTCGAAATACGCCAACCCAACAAATACCTTCGGAGACACCTATAGAGCACCTTTATAATCACCCAGTTATGTTGTGACGTTTGGTAGCACATAAAGTGTTCCTCCGGTAAACGGGAGTTGCATAATCTCATAGTCATAGGAACATATATAAGTTATGAAGAAAGCAATAGCAACAAACTAAACAATCAAGTGCTAAGTTAATGGGATGGGTCAAGTCAATCACATCATTATCCTAATGATGTGATCCCGTTAACCAAATAACAACTCATGTCTATGGTTAGGAAACATAACCATCTTTGATCAACGAGCTAGTCAAGTAGAGGCATACTAGTGACACTCTGGTTGTCTATGTATTCACACATGTATTATGTTTCCGGTTAATACAATTCTAGCATGAATAATAAACATTTATCATGATACAAGGAAATAAATAATAACTTTATTATTGCCTCTAGGGCATATTTCCTTCATAGCTGGCATTGGCGTCATGTAGCCTTTGCAGTCTTGCATTCCAAACTTCTTCAGGCAATCTTTGAGGTATTTCTCTTGAGATGTGAAGATGTCGTTGCGTTGCTGTCATATTTGAAGACCAAGGAAGAACTTCAGCTCACCCATCATGGACATCTGATATTGCTCTTGCATCATATATTCAAACTCTTCACTGTATTTCTGGTTGGTGCAGCCGAAGATAATGCCATCCACATTCATTTGGCAAACAAACAGTTCACCATCATATGTCTTCGTGAAGAGAGTGGGATCCAGGGAACCAGGTTTGAAGCCTTTGCTCTTCAGGAAGTCTTTGAGTGTGTCATACTAAGCTCGAGGGGCTTGTTTAAGGCCATACAGTGCCTTGTTGAGCTTGTAAACCATGTCAGGGTCTTTTGGATCTTCAAAGCCAGGCGGTTGTACAACATACACTTCTTCTTCAATCTTGCCATTGAGAAAGGCGCTCTTCACATCCATTTGATACAGAAGAATGTTATGATGTTTTGCATAGGCCAGCAGTATGCGTATAGCTTCAAGCCGAGCCACAGGAGCAAATGTTTCATCGAAGTCAATTCCTTCAACTTGAGTGTATCCTTGAGCAACGAGACGAGCTTTGTTTCTGACAACTTGACCATGCTCATCTTGCTTGTTGCGATATATCCATTTAGTGCCCATGATATTGTGCTTATGAGGATCAGGACGCTTGACCAGTTCCCGTACATTATTCAACTCAAACTGTTGAAGCTCTTCTTGCATAGCTTGAATCCATTCAGGTTCCATGAAGGCTTCATCAACTTTCTTAGGTTCAGATATTGAGACGAATGTGAAGTGCCCACAGAAGTTTGCTAGCTGTGTTGCCATTGAACGAGTGAGTGGACCTGGTGCATTGATGCTATCAATTATTCTCTCAATCTATACTTCATTTGCAACACAAGGATGAACAGGACGAAGATTTTGCTCTTGCTGATCATTGTCATCGTTAGAAGGATTGTCTTCAGGATGAGCATTGTCTTCAGGTTGATCAGGTGCAGCGATGATGAGTTCCTCTTCAGGCTGAGCTTCAGACAGTATGGTTTCTCCAGTTCCCATGAGCTTGATGGTTTCACTGGATGGAACTTCATCTAGCACATTTGGCAGGTGCTCTCTTTGCGAGCCGTTAGTCTCATCGAACCGCACATCCACAGTTTCAACCACTTTATAGTGAAAGAGGTTGAAGACTCTGTAGGAGTGCGAGTCCTTTCCGTATCCAAGCATAAAACTTTCATGTGCTTTCGGTGCAAATTTTGAAGTGTGATGTGGATCCTTGATCCAGCACCTGGCACCAAATACTCTGAAGTAACTAACATTTGGCTTCTTACCAGTGAGGAGCTCATAGGATGTTTTGTTCAGAAGCTTGTGAAGATAAACACGGTTGATGATATGGCATGCAGTTTCAATGGCTTCAGGCCAGAACTTTCATGGAGTCTTGTATTCATCGAGCATCGTCTAGGCCATCTCAATAAATGTTCTGTTCTTGCATTCCACCACGCCATTCTGCCGCGGCGTGTACAGAGCTGAGAATTCATGAGAGATGCCCAAAGTATCAGGATAAGTGTCGAGGCCAGTGTTCTTGAATTCAGTGCCATTGTCACTTCTGATGTGCTTGATCTTGATGCCATAGTTGTTCATGGCTCGATTGGCGAAGCGTCTGAAGACATCCTGCACTTCAGTCTTGTAGAGGATTATATGCACCCAAGTATATCTTGAATAATCATCAACAATGACAAAGCCATAGAGACAAGCAGTAGTAGTAAGAGTTGAGTAGTGTGTGGGACCGAAGAGGTCCATGTGGAGCAGTTCGAAGGGTTGAGTCGTTGTCAAGATTGTCTTCGAGGGATGCTTGGCCCTCGTCATCTTTCCTGCTTCACAGGCACCGCATAAGTGATCCTTCTTGAACTTGACGTCCTCGATGCCTATGACATGTTTCTTCTTTGCAAGAGTGTGTAAGCTGCTCATGCCAGCATGCCCTAGCCTCCGATGCCAGAGCCAGCATTCCGAAGCTTTTGCTAGAAGACATATGGCAAGTTGTGGTCCTGCTAAGAAATCTACCATGTACAAATCATCTTTCTGATACCCTTCAAAGACTAGAGACTTGTCAGATTCCATTAGAACAAGGCAACAATATTTTCCAAATATCACAATCATGTTTAAATCGCAAAACATTACGACAGACATTAAGTTGAAACCAAGAGATTCAACAAGCATCACTTTATCCATGTGTTGATCCCTTGAGATTATAACTCTACCTAGACCCAATACATTGCTTTTACCAGTATCAGCAAATGTGATGTGACTCTTGTCAGATGGACGTAAAGTTGAGTCCATGAGAAGACTTTGCTTGCCGGTCATGTGATTACTACACCCACTATCAATAATCCATTATAAAGCAGCTGGTGTCATACCCTACAGTGCAGTTAGGGGGATAGGCTTCACAAAGAGAATTGTGAAGCATAAACATTTGACGAGCAAGTGGATTATGAAAGCTTAGATCGAGGTTAGGACTTATAGGGCAAGTAGCAAGCCATTCAGGAACAAAATACATAATAAGACCATTTGGGCATTTGATCTTGCGCCCTACAAGATGTTTAAGGTCCCCAGCAATAGCTTCAGACGAATTTGATTTTCGGCTGGAGACCCTTCCCTGCAAAAGAGAGTTAAGCTTTCTTAGCCACCCACATCTTCAAGGGTGGCTTCAAAGCAATGAGTCTAACTGCAGCATCTGAGAACTTTGGCTTTGGAGCCCTAGCAAATACTCTTGCAGGTGGACAATAGTACTCATAAGAATAAGCAGAGTAGTTCTTGGTCTTATGAACATGGCGGTTTGATGAAGCACGCTCATATTCATTGGCCTGAGTGTGGTTTCCCTGCAAAACATTTGCGTTAGTGCGACTCAGGTGAGTCCTTTGTCTGTATGAAGCCTTTGGACCATATGAAGCCTGTGGTCTGGGGTTTGTCTTCTTCACTTGTGGTGTCATAATGACATTCACAGGAAGATTCTCCAACCACTTTTTTGGCACCCAGACTTTCTTCATAGGTGGCCCATTCCTGCAGTTAGTACCAATATACCTGGCAAACACTTCACCATTCTGATTCTTAAACAGTTTATAGTTTGCATCAAAGGATTCATCAATAACAATGGGATTAGTACAAGGGAAGCCAGACAGGGTGGATGGATCCACTGAAGGTTCCTTTGCAGCAACCCATGTGGTTTTGGGGTACTGCTCAGGTTTCTAGTAAGAGCCATCAGCATTCATTTTCCTTTCTAACCCAAGACCCTCTTTCCTAGGGTTTCGGTTTAGGATCTGCCTTTTGAGGACATCACATAGTGTGTGATGCCCTTTGAGACTTTTGTGCATTCCTGTTTCAAGCAATGTCTTCAACCTAGCATTTTCATCAGCAATAGCAGTGGTATCCTCGGCAGAGGGGTTAGTTACCACATCAACAGTTGAAGATATCGCAATAGTAGCAGCAGTAGAACATCCAGCAACAGAAGTAGCATTGTCATGCTCAATGCATTTAAGACATGGTGGTTCAAATCCTTCCTGAGCAGAACTGATCTGTTTGGCGTGAAGTGGCTCCTTTTCCTTTAGAAGATCTTCATGAGCCCCTCTCAATTTCTCAAGATCTTGCTTCCTTTGAAGATCATCATAGGAAAGCTTTTCATGAGTTGTTGAGAGCGTTTCATGACGACTTTCAAGTTCCTCATACTTAACATGAAGATTTGTGATGTCGTCAATTAAGGACTGAGATCGAGTCATTTCAGTGTATAGCAGGTCATCGCTTTTGTCTAACAGTTTTTGAATATGTTCCATAGCTTTCTGTTGTTCAGTTGCAATTTTAGCAAGTGTTTTGTAGCTGGGTTTGGAACCACAATCAGAGTCATCTTCACTGGATGTTTGATAGTGAGTAGTGCGTGTTGGAAGTATGCCCTAGAAGCAATAATAAATTAGTTATTATTATATTTCCTTGTTCAGGATAATCCTTTATTTTCCATGCTAGAATTGTATTGATAGGAAACGCAGATACATGTGTGGATACATAGACAACACCATGTCCCTAATAAGCCTCTAGTTGACTAGCTCGTTGATCGATAGATGGTTACGGTTTCCTGACCATGGACATTGGATGTCGTTGATTACGGGATCACATCATTAGGAGAATGATGTGATGGACAAGACCCAATCCTAAGCCTAGCACAAGATCATGTAGTTCGTATGCTAAAGCTTTTCTAGTGTCAAGTATCATTTCCTTAGACCATGAGATTGTGAAACTCCCGGATATCGTAGGAATGCTTTGGGTGTACCAAACGTCACAACGTAACTGGGTGGCTATAAAGGTGCACTACGGGTATCTCCAAAAATGTCTGTTGGGTTGGCACGAATCGAGACTGGGATTTGTCACTCCGTGTAACGGAGAGGTATCTCTGGGCCCACTCGGTAGGACATCATCATAATGTGCACAATGTGACCAAGGAGTTGATCACGGGATGATGTGTTACGGAACGAGTAAAGAGACTTGCCGGTAACGAGATTGAATGAGGTATCGGGATACCGACGATCGAATCTTGGGCAAGTATCGTACCGGTAGACAAAGGGAATTGTATACGAGATTGACTGAATCCTTGACATCGTGGTTGATCCGATGAGATCATCGTGGAACATGTGGGAGTCAACATGGGTATCCAGATCCCGCTGTTGGTTATTGACCAAAGAGATGTCTCGGTCATGTCTGCATGGTTCCTGAACCCGTAGGGTCTACACACTTAAGGTTCGATGACGCTAGGGTTATTAGGAAGACTTGTATGTGATTACCGAATGTTGTTCGGAGTCCCGGATGAGATCCCGGACGTCACGAGGAGTTCCAGAATGGTCCGGAGGTAAACATTTATATATGGAAAGTTATTGTTCGGGTTCCAGGAAAAGTTCGGTTTTTCCGGTATTGTACCGGGAAGCTTCCGGAAGGTTCCGGAGGATTCCGGAGGGGTCTGGAGGTCCGGAAAATGTCCCACCACGTCCAATGCAGCAGCATGGGCTGTAGGGGGGCTCCCTAGCCTTAATGGGCCAGGGGCACCAGCCCCCCCAAGGCCCATGCGCATGGGAGAGGGGAAACCCTAAGGGGGGGGGCTCCACTTGACTTGGGAGGCACTCCTCCCCCCCTTGGCCGCTGCCCCAACCCTAGATGGGATCTAGGGGGGCCGGCCCCCTCTCTCCCCACCTATAAATAGTGGAGGGGTGCGAGGGCGGCCATACCCTTCACCTGGCGCAGCCCCTCCCCTCCAATACCTCTCCTCCTCCGCGTGAGCTTGGCGAAGCCCTGCCGGAGAACTGCCACTCCATAACCACCACGCCGTTGTGCTGCTGTTGGACTCTCTTCCTCAACCTCTCCCTCCTCCTTGCTGGATCAAGGCGCGGGAGACGTCTCCGTTCCGTACATGTGTTGAACGCGGAGGTGCCGTCCGTTTGGCGCTAGGATCATCGGTGATTTGGATTACGACGAGTACGACTCCATCAACCCCATCCTCTTGAACGCTTCCTCTTAGAGATCTTCAAGGGTATGAAGATGCACCCCCTCTCTCTCGTTGCTAGTATCTCCTAGATTGATCTTGGTGACACGTAGGAAAATTTTGAATTATTGCTACGTTCCCCAACAGTGGCATCATGAGCTATGTCTATGCGTAGATTCTATGCACGAGTAGAACACAAAGTAGTTGTGGGTGATGATTTGTTCAATTTGTTTGCCGTTACTAGTCTTATCTTGATTCGGCGGCATTGTGGGATGAAGCGGCCCGAACCGACCTTACACGTACTCTTACGTGAGACAGGTTCCACCGACTGACATGCACTAGTTGCATAAGGTGGCTAGTGGGTGTCTGTCTCTCCCACTTTAGTTGGATCGGATTCGATGAAAAGGGTCCTTATGAAGGGTAAATAGCAATTTGCATATCACCGTTGTGGTTTTGCGTAGGTAAGAAACGTTCTTGCTAGAAACCCATAGCAGCCACGTAAAACAAGCAACAACAATTAGAGGACGTCTAACTTGTTTTTGCAGGGTATGCTATGTGATGTGATATGGCCAAAAGGATGTGATGAATGATATATGTGATGTATGAGATTGATCATGTTCTTGTAATAGGAATCACGACTTGCATGTCAATGAGTATGACAACCGGCAGGAGCCATAGGAGTTGTCTTAATTTATTTATGACCCGCGTGTCAAAGAAAACACCATGTAATTACTTTACTTTATTGCTAACCATTAGCCATAGTAGTAGAAGTAATAGTTGGCGAGGCAACTTCATGAAGACATGATGATGGAGATCATGATGATGGAGATCATGGTGTCATGCCGGTGACGATGGTGTTCATGCCGTGCCTCGAAGATGGAGATCAAAGGCGCAAGATGATATTGGCCATATATTTATGATTTGCATGTGATGTTTGTCATGTTTACATCTTATTTGCTTAGAACGACGGTAGCATAAATAAGATGATCCCTCGCAATAATTTCAAGAAAGTGTTCCCCCTAACTGTGCACCGTTGCTAAGGTCCGTTGTTCCGTAGCACCGCGTGATGATCGGGTGTGATAGGTTCTAACGTTCGCATACAACAGGTGTAAGCCAGATTTACACACGCAATACACTTAGGTTAACTTGACGAGCCTAGCATGTACAGACATGGCCTCGGAACACAGAAGACCGAAAGGTCGAACATGAGTCGTATAGTGGATACAATCAACATGAAGATGTTCACCGATGATGACTAGTCTGTCTCACGTGATGATCGGACATGGCCTAGTTGACTCGGATCATGTATCACTTAGATGACTAGAGGGATGTCTATCTAAGTGGGAGTTCATTGAATAATTTGATTAGATGAACTTAATTATCATGAACATAGTCAAAAGGTATTTGCAAATTATGTCGTAGCTCACGCTTTGGTTCTACTATTTTAGATATGTTCCTAGAGAAAATTTAGTTGAGAATTGATAGTAGCAATTATGCGGACTGGGTCCGTGAACTGAGGATTGTCCTCATTGCTGCACAAAAGGGCTATGTCCTTAATGCACCGCTCAGTGCGTTGAACCTCGAGCATCGTCTGTGGATGTTGGGAAACATCTGACATACATGTTTTGATGACTACGTGATAGTTCAGTGCATAATGCTAACGGTTTAGAATTGTGGCACCAAAGACGTTTTTGAAACGTTGCAGAACATATGAGATGTTCCAAAGACTGAAATTGGAATTTTAGACTAGTGCCCACGTCAAGAGGTATGAGACCTTTGACAAGTTTCTTAGGCCTGCAAACTAAGGGAGAAAAACTCAATCGTTGAGCATGTGCTCAGATTGTCTGAGTACTGCAATCGCTTGAATCGAGTGGGAGTTAATCTTCCAGATGAGAAAATGATGGTTCTCCATAGTGACTGCCACCAAGCTATTGGAGCTTCGTGATGAACTATAACATATCAGGGATAGACATGATGGTCCTTGAGCAACTCACGATGTTTGACACTGCGAAAGTAGAAATCAAGTAGGAGCATCAATTATTGATGGTTAAAACACTAGTTTCAAGAAGGGCAAGGGAAAGAAGGGATACTTCATGAGACGGCAAATCAGTTGCTGCTCAAGTGAAGAAACCCAAGGTTGAACCAAACCCGAGACTAAGTGCTTCTATAATGAGGGGAACGGTCACTGAAGCAGAACTACCCTAGATACTTGGTAGATGAGAAGGCTGGCAAGGTCGACAGAAGTATTTTGGATATACGTCATATTATTGTGTACTTTACTATTACTCCTAGTTGCACCAGGGTAATAAATACCGGTTCGGTTGCTAAGCATTAGTAACTCAAAATAAAAGGCTGCGGAGACTAGCTAAAGGTGAGATGACGATATGTGTTGGAAGTGTTTCCAAGGTTGATGTGATCAAACATCACACGCTCCCTCTACCATGGAGATTGGTGTTAAACCGAAATAATTGTTATTTGGTGTTTGCGTTGAGCATAGACATGATTGGATTATGTTTATCGCCACACGGTTATTCATTTAAGGAGAATAATGGTTACTCTGTTTATTTGAATAATACCTTCAATGGTCTTGCACCTAAAATGATGGTTTATTGAATCTCGATCATAGTGATACACATGTTCATGCCAAAAGATATAAGATAGTAATGATAGTACCACGTACTTGTGGCACTACCATTTGAGTCATGTTGGTATAAAACGCATGAAGAAGCTCCATGTTGATGGATCTTTGGTCTCACTCGTTTTGAAAAGATTGAGACATGCGGACCGTATCTATTGGTAGATATGCATGAAGAAACTGCATGCAGATGGATCGTTTGGACTCACTTGATTTTGAATCACTTGAGACATGAAAATCATACCACATGGGCAAGATGACTGAAAGGCCTCGTTTTCAGTAAGATGGAACAAGAAAGCAACTTGTTGGAAGTAATACATTTTGATGTGTGCAGTCCAATGAGTGCCGAGGCATGCAGTGGATATCGTTATGTTCTTACTTCACAGATGATTCGAGTAGATGCTGAGTATATTTACTTGATGAAACACAAGTCTGAATTATTGAAAGGTTCAAGTAATTTCAGAGTGAAGTTGAAGATCGTCATGACAAGAGGATAAAATGTCTATGATATGATCATAGAGATGAATATGTGAGTTACGAGTTTGGCACACAATTAATACATTATGGAAGTTGTTTCACGACTAATACCGCCTGGACCACCATAGTGTGATGGTGTGTCCGAACATCACAACTGCACCCTATTGGATATGGTGCATAACATGATGTCTCTTATCGAATTACCACTATCGTTTATGGGTTAGGTATTAGAGACAACCGCACTCACTATAAATAGGGCACCACACAATTCCGTTGAGACGACACCGTATGAACTATGGTTTAGAAAAACCCTAAGCTGTCGTTTCTTAAAAGTTTGGGGCTGCGATGCTTATGTGAAAAAGTTTCAGGCTGATAAGCCCGAACCCAAAGCGGATAAATGCATCTTCATAGAATACCCAAAACAGTTGGGTATACCTCCTATTTCAGATCCGGAAGCAAAAGTGATTGTTTCTAGAAATGGGTCTTTCTCGAGGAAAAGTTTCTCTCGAAAGAATTGAGTGGGAGGACGGTGGAGACTTGATGACGTTATTGAACCGTCACTTCAACTAGTGTGGATCAGGGTACAGGAAGTTGTTCCTGTGGCACCTACACCGATTGAAGTGGAAGCTTATGATAGTGATCATGAAACTTCGGATCAAGTCACTACCAAACCTCATAGGTCGACAAGGTTGCATACTACTTCAGAGTGGTACGTAATCCTATCTTGGAAGTCATGTTGCTGGACCACAATGAACCTATGAGCTATGGAGAAGCGATGGTGGGCCCGGATTCCGACGAATGGCTCGAGGCCATAAAATCTGAGAGAGGATCCATGTATAAAAACAAAGTATAGACTTTGGAAGAACTACTTGATGGTCGTAAGGCTGTTGGGTGCAGATGGATTTTAAAAGGAAGATGGACAATGATGGTAAATGTCACCATTAAGAAAGCTCGACTTGTCGTTAAGATGTTTTACGACAAGTTCAAAGGAGCTGACTACGATGAGACTTTCTCACTCGTAACGATGCTAAGAGTCTGTTGGAATTATGTTAGCAGTTACTGCATTATTTATGAAATCTTGCAGATAGGATGTCAAAACATTGTTTCCTCGACGTTTTTCTTGCGGAAAGGTTGTATGTGATAAAACCAGAAGTTTTTTGACAATCCTGAAAGATGCTAACAAGTATGCAAAGCTCCAGCAATCCTTCTAAGGACTGGAGTAAGCATCTCGGAGTTGGAATGTACGCTTTGATGAGATGATCAAATATTTTGGGTTTATACAAAGTTTATGAGAAACTTGTATTTCCAAAGAAGTGAGTGGGAGCACTATAGAATTTCTGATGAGTATATGTTGTTGACTATTGTTGATCAGAAATGATGTAGAGTTTCTGGAAAGCATATAGGGTTATTTGAAAAGTGTTTTTCAATGGAAAACCTGGATTAAGCTACTTGAACAATGAGCATCAAGATCTATAAGGATAGATCAAAATCGCTTAATAGTACTTTCAAACGAACACATACCATGACAGAATTTTGAAGGAGTTCAAAAATAGATCGGCAAAGAAGTAGTTCTTGGCTGTGTTATAAGGTATGAGTATTGAGTAAAACTCAAGACCTGACCACGGCAGAATAGAGAGAAAGGACGAAGTTCGTCCCCTATGCTTTAGACGTAGGCTCTAAAGTATGATGTGTTGTGTAACGCACCTGAAGTGTGCCAAGCCATGAGTCAGTTAAGGGGTACAAGTGTGATCTAGGAATGGATCACAGGACAACGGTCAAGGTTATCCTTAGTAACTAGTGGACTAAGGAATTTTCTCGATTATGGAGGTGGTAAAAGAGTTCGTCGTAAAGGGTTATTCCGATGCAATCTTTGACACTAATCTGGATGATTCTGAGTAGTAAACCGGATTCGTATAGTAGAACAGTTATTTGGAATAGCTCCAAATAGAGCGTGGTAGCTGCATATACAAGATGACATAGAGATTTGTAAAGCACACACGGATCTGAAAGGTTCAGACCCGTTGACTATAACATCTCTCACAAGCATAACATGATCAAACCCAGAGCTCATTGAGTGTTAATCACATGGTAATGTGAACTAGATTATTGACTCTAGTAGACTCTTTGGGTGTTAGTCACATGGGGATGTGACCTTGAGTGTTAATCACATAGCGATGTGAACTAGACTATTGACCCTAGTGCAAGTGGGAGACTGTTGGAAATATGCCCTAGAGGCAATAATAAATTAGTTATTATTATATTTCCTTGTTCATGATAATCGTTTATTATCCATGCTAGAATTGTATTGATAGGAAACTCAGATACATGTGTGGATACATAGACAACACCATGTCCCTAGTAAGCCTCTAGTTGACTATCTCATTGATCGATAGATGGTTACGGTTTCCTGACCATGGACATTGGATGTCGTTGATGACGGGATCACATCATTAGGAGAATGATGTGATGGACAAGACCCAATCCTAAGCCTAGCACAAGATCGTGTAGTTCGTATGCTAAAGCTTTCTAATGTCAAGTATCATTTCCTTAGACCATGAGATTGTGCAACTCCCAGATGCCGTAAGAATGCTTTGGGTGTACCAAACGTCTCAACGTAACTGGGTGGCTATAAAGGTGCACTGCGGGTATCTCCGAAAGTGTCTGTTGGGTTGGCATGAATCAAGACTGGGATTTGTCACTGTAGCGACCTGACCCAAAATCGGTCAAATCTCTGTGTCTGTACCATCCCAAGATCATGCTGGTACTCACAGTACATTGATAAAGTAATCAAAGTTCAATCACACCTGAATTTTTATTACACGATTCTCATATAGAGTCTTTATTACAAGGGAATAAATTCGGCTCAAGGCCAACTCATGAGAAATAAACTACTAATGCTGCGGAAGCGTCGAAGGTAAAGCGAGTCCATCCGACTCCAAAGGGCAATCGCCAAGCGCGGAGCGTAGCCTCACTCCTGATCGGAATATACCTCTGCAACATAAGACGTTGCAGCCATGTAGGTCAGCTTTTGGAATAAGCTGGCAAGTCATGAAGAATAACAATAATAAAGTTACTACACTATATGCATTTTGGCTGTGGAGCTCTAAGTTTCATCATTTTGCGTAAAGCCAATTTTATCCTACTACAGTGGACTTGTTTGCAAATTACTACAAATTGTTGGTAGTTATTGAGATGGTTCCGCCAACCAATATCTCGTTCCCAAATTATTAAGTCATAAACCCCTCAAATTAATTCATTAGTTTCAGTGTTGAGAATTCCGAATACTTCCAAGTTCCAAAGGCTCAAATGTCCGTAACCGGGGACACGGCTAATCGATTAGATCTTTAAACTCTGCAGAGGTTTGCGCACTTTCCCCGCAAGAATCATTCCCTCCTTTTAAAGTCTTCGCACTTCATGGTGTTTGAAGACGGGACGAATGAAACAGGGTCTTCCGAAGAGTTCTTCTGGCTACTGCCGGTACCCATCCAATCCTACCGTTCTTCTACATCTCGTAGTACCGTCCAGCCAGCGTCACTACTAGGGTCAACCCAGCCAGAGCCCATAATGGCTTGCGGCTGCACAGGTAAGCTTCCGGTCATGGGGCATCCATCTTTCTCTTCGTGGCTGGGTGAAGCTTTCCGCAGGATGTCATGGCGCTTCTCCATGCATCCCGGCCACCACTGGGTGCTCCAGGGTGCCCGTCAACCGTCCTCCACCCAGTAGTGATTTTCCGAAGTCCTTCTTGATCATTGTAGTTCATGGGGTTGTCATCATCATTGACTCTCACATCTTGCTTATGAATTTCACTCAACCCAAAACCCGTCTACGAGCATAGCAAAATAAACTACTTCGTCCCGGGGTCATGGTAACAAGGGGATTGGTTCATCCTACCACATGATACTACTCAAGTTTAATGACTTCAAGATTTCACTACTGCATGCGTGGTGGGGTGGTGACAATTCTAATGCACAAAAACATAGGTATAGAAATAACATGATCAAGACTTGCCTTGCTGATGATCCTCGTAAGTTAAAGAGTCGTAGTAGCAAGCTTCGCACTCCGGAAACTCTACCGAGACAAACAATGAACACAATAAGCAAAACAATAGGATCACATAACACAACATAACAAAAGTAACCTAACACAACAAAGCAACCAAAACCAAATCCAAAGGAAAACTCAACGAAAAATCACTCAAAGTTTCCCTACTTCAACCATAGCAAAAAAAATAGTTTTTATATAATAAAAATTCCTTAATATAACCTAATCATGGTTTTAAGTTAACTTAACAGAAAAGGTTTCACTAAGCAACTAGGAGCAAAAAGAATTAATTAAAAAGCTATTATAAAACTCATTTTAGGTCTAATCCAATTTCTATTAAGAAAATAATTTAAAAACTTTTATTAATTATAAATAAAAGTTCAACTATTAGGATGACAGAAACTAACCCTGAATAACTAATCACAAGTTAAAAATAAATTAATTTACTAATTAATTTAATAGGAAAACAGGAACTAGTTAATTAATTAGGATTAATAGGATTCTGCTTTAAACTAATTATTTATTAATCCTAAAATACCAAAGTTAATTTCTAGGGTTTGGCAATGACAAAATAAAGTTGGGTCAAAAGGAATCATGCAAAAATAATTTTTCTAACTAAAGTTATAGCAGATTTACTATTCTGACTAAAACTAAAATAAAGCCATTTTAATTATTTTTAACATAGCTAAATATATATTCTACAGAAACTATAGAAAATTTGCAATCCAACAAAAAAAGAATCATCTAAAAATATTAAACAGAATAAAAGATATACATTTTTGAAAACAGAAACTATTCGGCTAAAACAGAAAATTCAAACTAAAAAGAAAAAGGCCTAATGGGCCTATACTGTGCACTAGGCGTAACTTAGTCTAAACGGGCCTCGGTTTAAACTAAACGAACCGGCCTAAAAATAGAAACCTAAACTAAAACTAAACCGATCGGAACCGGCCGGTTTTATGAATAAAACCTAACCCTTCGGGGTTTCTAATCCTAGCCCTAGATCTAGGATCGGACGGGGGAGGGCGATGCCGGTGACTTACCGGACTCCGGCGACGGCGGCGGCGGCGGCGAGAGTGCGTCGGGGCGTCCGGGTGTCGGCGATCTCCGGCGACTCGTCGGGGAGATGCGGACGAGGTCGGGGAGGGGTTCGGTGGTGTTGGGGGTGGTCGGGGAGGACTAGGGCGTCGGCGGCGAGTAAAATGGCGGCGGCGGTGGCTCGGGTTTCCGGCGAGCTCGTGAGGGAGAGGGAGAGGGGG
>NC_057806.1:672233860-672242468 GCF_018294505.1 Triticum aestivum
AGCTGGGCTGGCCTGGCTCGGCTGGCCTGTTGGCCGAGTGGGCCGGCTGGCTTGGGCCAGGCGGGGAGGGGAGGGGTGCGGCGCTGGCTGGGCCTGGGGTGGCCTGGCTGGCGCCCCGGGGGGTTTTTCTTTATTTTTTTAAATAAAACAAAAACAAAAATAAAACATTATCTATAAATATTTTATATAGGGTATATATATACCAAAAGGATCAGGGGAATATTCCCTTTCATTTGAACATTTTTCCAAAGGCAAAATCCAAACTTTATAAAAATCCATTTTTTTCAAATTCAAATAAAATTCAGATTTGAATCCAAATCCTTTGGCATTGTTTCCTCTGATGTTTTTGGAGTGTCATGTTTGCTCCTCTCATACTTTTGATCAAGTATTTATCAGGCTTAGTTTTTGAAATGTTTCCCACATGCCAAAGTTTAAAATTCAAATTCAAAACTCAAAATTCTCTGAAACTTCAAATGGCATTCAATTCAAACAGGATGCATAGGATGCTTAGCTATAATTGTAAAACATTCCAAATAGGAAATTTGGGATGTTACAAACCTACCCACCTTAAGATGAATCTCGCCCTCGAGATTCGGGTTGGCTAGCAAATAGGTGCGGATGGTCTCGACGAAGATCTTCTTCGCGTTCCCAGGTGGCTTCTTCCTCGGTGTGGTGACTCCACAGCACCTTGCAAAACTTGATGACCTTGCTGTGGGTGACTCTGCTTGCAGTCTCGAGAATACGGACGGGTTTCTCCTTGTAAGTCAGATCACTATCAAGCTGTATGGCCTCTAGGGGCACTGTGTCTCTCAATGGAACATCGGCCATGTCGGCAGGATACTTCTTCAGCTGAGAAACATGGAAGACATCATGAACTCCGGACAATCCTTCCGGCAATTCCAACTTGTACGCAACCTCTCCACGACGTTCGAGGATTTTGTATGGGCCAATGAATCGGGGTGCTAACTTTCCTTTGACTCCAAACCTCTTGATCCCACGAAGTGGAGACACACGAAGATATGCTCGGTCTCCGACTTCGTAAGTTACCTCCTTGCGCTTACTGTCGGCATAACTCTTCTGTCGCGACTGTGCTATCTTGAGTCTGTCTCGAATCAGCTTGACTTTCTCTTCGGAATCCCTGATAAGGTCGGAACCGAAAAGTGATCGATCTCCAACACTATCCCACAGCAATGGTGTTCTGCACCTCCTTCCGTATAGAGCTTCGAAAGGGGCCATCTTCAAACTGGATTGATAATTGTTGTTGTACGAGAACTCTGCGTATGGCAAATTATCATCCCAGCTAGACTCATAGTCTAGCACGCAAGCTCTCAACATGTCCTCCAGAATCTGGTTGACTCTCTCGGTCTGTCCATCTGTCTGCGGATGAAAAGCTGTACTGAATTCCAGCCTTGTACCCAAAGTTTCATGCAACTGCTTCCAAAACTTTGAGGTAAACTGTGTTCCTCTATCAGACACGATTTTCCTCAGAACTCCATGCAGACATACGATCCTGGTCATGTATATCTTGGCCAACTTAGCACTGGTATAGGTAGTCTTCACGGGAATGAAGTGAGCTACCTTGGTCAAATGATCAACCACTACCCAGATGGAATCATAACCTGAACGGGTCCTGGGTAATCCTGTGATGAAATCCATACCAAGTTTCTCCCATTTCCAATCGGGAATCGGCAAAGGTTGAAGTAACCCTGCTGGCTTCTGATGTTCTGCCTTCACTCGTTGACAAACATCGCATACGGCTACATACTCGGCAATTTCCTTCTTCATACCTGTCCACCAGAAACTTTGCTTCAAATCCAGGTACATCTTGGTGTTGCCGGGGTGAATCGAGTACGGTGAATCATGAGCCTCCTGAAGAATTAGCTTCCTGAGTTCGGGATCATTGGGCACATAAATACGATCCTCAAACCATATAGTTCCGTGTTCATCCTTACGGAATCCTTTAGCTTTTCCTTCCTCCATCTTTTGCTTTATCTCATCAATTCCCTTGTCCGACTTCTGGGCTTCACGAATCCTTTCGGCCAAAGTGGACTGTACTTCCAGAGTTGCCACAAATCCTCTCGGAACTATCTCCAGTCGGAGATTTCTGAGGTCATCGACTAACTCCTGGGGTAATCCTCCTGCTGTAAGAGTATTCACATAACTCTTACGACTCAAAGCATCTGCTACAACATTAGCTTTACCGGGGTGGTAATGCAATCTCATGTCATAGTCCTTTATCAATTCTAGCCATCTCCTCTGCCTGAGATTCAATTCCTTCTGTGTGAAAATATACTTCAAGCTCTTGTGATCTGTGTAAACATCACAACGGTTTCCGATGAGGAAATGTCTCCAGGTCTTGAGTGCATGCACTACGGCTGCTAACTCCAAATCATGTGTGGCATAATTCAGCTCGTGTGGTCGTAGCTGTCTGGAGGTATAAGCTACAACTTTTCCTTCCTGCATGAGTACTCCTCCGAGTCCCTGACGAGAAGCGTCACAATATACCTGGTAATCCTTGTGTATGTCCGGCAAAATCAGTACTGGGGCTGTAACCAAACGTTTCTTCAATTCCTGAAAACTGGCTTCACAAGCCTCGGTCCAAACATACTTGGCTTCCTTCTTCAACAGCTCAGTCATGGGCTTGGCAATCTTCGAGAAATTCTCAATAAACCTCCGATAATATCCTGCGAGTCCGAGAAAACTGCGGATCTCCTTGACTGTGGTGGGTGACTGCCAATCGGTGACTGATACAACCTTGGTGGGGTCAACTGCTATTCCTTCTCCTGAAATAACATGTCCGAGGAATCCGACTTCCTTCAGCCAGAATTCACATTTACTGAACTTGGCATACAACTGATGTTCTCGAAGTTTCTCCAGAACTAGACGCAAATGTTCCTTATGCTCTTCCTCGCTGTTGGAGAAAATCAGTATATCATCGATGAACACCACGACAAACTTGTCCAGATATTCCATAAATACCTTGTTCATCAAATTCATGAAGTATGCAGGAGCATTAGTCAATCCAAACGACATGACGGTATACTCATATAAACCATACCTGGTAGTGAATGCTGTTTTGGGTATATCCTTTTCACGGATCTTCAACTGATGATACCCTGATCGAAGATCGATCTTGGAGAATACCTTGGCTCCAACTAGCTGATCAAATAGATCATTAATCATCAGTAGAGGGTACTTGTTCTTGATGGTCACGTCGTTCAACGAACGATAATCAACAACCATTCTCAAGGTTCCATCCTTCTTCTCTACCAAAAGAACTGGGGCTCCCCAAGGTGATGAGCTTGGCCGAATATATCCCTTCTCCAACAGCTCATTAATTTGGTTCTTGATCTCCTTCAAATCGTTCGGTGGCATCCGATAAGGTCTCTTGGATATTGGGGCTGTGCCGGGCAACAACTCAATCAGAAATTCAATGTCCCTGTCCGGTGGCATTCCTGGTAATTCCTCCGGAAACACATCGGGAAAGTCTTGCACTACTGGCACTTCCTCCTGAACAACTCCCGTGAGGGAATGCACCTGATTCTTCATCTGGCTATGCCTGGCTACATACTTGATCCTCTTCTGCTCCGGGGTGGTGAGTAGAATCGACTTGCGGGCACAGTCTATGTTCCCTTCAAACTTCGTCAACCAATCCATGCCTAGGATTACATCCAAGGTCTGGGTTTCCAACACTATGAGGTCTGCGGGAAATTTATGGTTCCCGATGTTGAGGGTTGCATGACAGCCTAAGCCTGCCATCATTTCTCCTCCTGCAGAACTGACGCGAAGGGGGCTTCTAAGGGTTTTAGTGGGCAACCCGTACTTTTCCACAACTACCCTTGATATGAATGAATGCGTTGCACCAGAATCAAAGAGTACCAATACTGAACGTGAATTCAATAAAAACTTACCAACCACAGTGTCTGGCTGATCATAGACGTCCTCCACGTCGATGTGGTTCACCTGAGCACGAGGGAACGGATTGGGCTTCTTCGCTGAGCCTCCATTGCCATTTCCATTCCTCTGCTTGGCCTCCGGGCAGTCGGTGGCGTAGTGCCCTGTCTTCTGGCACTTGAAACAGGTGATGTGGCTCAGATCCTTCGGAGCCGGGGCAGAACGATGCTGATTGCCATTGCCTGACTTGTTGTCCTGGTGACGGTTGTTCCCATTTCCTCCATGGTTATGACCTCCATGGTTATGATGGGTGTGCCCTCCTGAGTATGGTGCATAACGGGGCTTTTGCTGAGCTCCGGAGTTGTGTTTCCCCTGGCTGTACTTCCGCTTGCGGCTTTCTATCTGCTGCTGCTTGCCTTCAAGAATGGTGGCCTTGTCTACCAGCTCCTGGTAGTTGTTGAAGGTAGCCACAATGAGCTGCATGCTCAGTTCATCATTGAGTCCCTCGAGGAACTTCTCCTGCTTGGCGGCATCTGTGGCCACATCATCAGGGGCATAGCGAGCAAGCTTGCTGAATTCATCCACGTACTGTGCCACAGTACGGTTCCCCTGGCGTAAGTTGCGGAACTCACGCTTCTTCAGACTCATGGCTCCAGCTGAGACATGAGCAGTGCGGAAGGCCTGCTGGAACTGATCCCATGTGATAGCACCAATGGGATAAGTGGCGGTGTAGTTCTCCCACCAAGAAGTTGCAGGTCCATCAAGTTGATGTGCGGCAAAGCGCACCTTCTCAGCATCAGTGCATCCAACGGTGACTAGCTCTCTTCCGACTTTGCGGAGCCAATCATCAGCCACAATTGGCTCAGTGCTACTAGAGAACACTGGCGGATTCAACCTCAGAAATCGAGTCAAGTTGTCCACAGTGGGTGGTGGCGGTGGATTGTTGGCGGTGTTGTTCTGATTCTGAATAAGGAGCTGCATCAGTGCATTCTGCTGCTGGAGCAGCTGGGTGAGCTCCGGCGGGAAACCAGTGTCACGTCTCGGAGGCATCTGGTGTTTTGGAGTGGATGAGAAATTAGAATAGAACAATGGTCTATGAGGAATAACACTACCCATATGAATGCACAATCATATAACACACCAATCATTTATTCATTCCATTCAAACATGGTTCAATCTCGATTACAAAAGCTCATGACTAATCGAAGGAAAAACATCGGCCTAACTGATCGTCGAAAAAGTAAAAGATAACATGGTGGTCGACTAAAAAGTCTTCATCAGTGGCGCCTCCTCTTGGGGTTTCCTTCAGTGGTACCCCCTTCAAAATCCCGATCATTGCTCACGAGGGGTCCTTCATCTCCACTCGGATAAAGGTCCTCTCCCAAGTCCATCTTTTCCTCTATCACGGCAAGCTTCATCTTCAGGTCGTCGACTATCTCCATGAAGTCCGTGATTTCTTCCTCATGGCCAAGGAAGTCTGCGCGTGCCTTCTCCTCTAGTTCCAGTTCGCGGAACAAAAGCTTCCGGTGTGTCTTCGAGTTACGGCGAGTCTGAATCTCTCGTTTCCTGAGAAGACACTCCAAGTCCTGGATGTACGAGAGAGTGGAATCGTCCTCAATGGTACGGATGATATCTCCATTCCTTGCCCTGCGAGAAACCATGGCGAGGTCTGAGTGATCGAGCTCGGCCCTGTACTCCTCTCGGAGATGTCCAAGTGCTCGATAGATCGCCACGTCCCTTCCGATGATCCAGTTGAACTCGGTGAACTCAAAGTTGATAGGCTCCGTGTGTCCTCCAAAGGTTCTCCCTGGGATATGCACTTCAATCCTGTAGCGGGTGTCCGTCGGAAGTGCATTGGTTGGCTTCCCGGTGATCGAGGGCAGAGCTATCTTCAGCTTCTTTACCATCTGGACCAGCTTCCTACCGAAGGGCATCGTCTCATCGGGCTGGCAAAACTCCGGTAGCAAAACTGGGGTGAACTCGGTGGCCATCTAGAATGTTGCAAAGGGGAGAAGAGTCAGAATAGAACAGGGGAGAGTTTACGGAATGAAAAGGATTTAAAGTAAATGGTCTCTACTAATGGCTTTCCGATCCTAGGGGTTACGATCCTACGGTCAGCGTGTGCTCTGATACCATCTCTGTAGCGACCTGACCCAAAATCGGTCAAATCTCTGTGTCTGTACCATCCCAAGATCATGCTGGTACTCACAGTACATCGATAAAGTAATCAAAGTTCAATCACACCTGAATTTTTATTACACGATTCTCATATAGAGTCTTTATTACAAGGGAATAAATTCGGCTCAAGGCCAACTCATGAGAAATAAACTACTAATGCTGCGGAAGCGTCGAAGGTAAAGCGAGTCCATCCGACTCCAAAGGGCAATCTCCAAGCGCGGAGCGTAGCCTCACTCCTGATCGGAATATACCTCTGCAACATAAGACGTTGCAGCCATGTAGGTCAGCTTTTGGAATAAGCTGGCAAGTCATGAAGAATAACAATAATAAAGTTACTACACTATATGCATTTTGGCTGTGGAGCTCTAAGTTTCATCATTTTGCGTAAAGCCAATTTTATCCTACTACATTGGACTTGTTTGCAAATTACTACAAATTGTTGGTAGTTATTGAGATGGTTCCGCCAACCAATATCTCGTTCCCAAATTATTAAGTCATAAACCCCTCAAATTAATTCATTAGTTTCAGTGTTGAGAATTCCGAATACTTCCAAGTTCCAGAGGCTCAAATGTCCGTAACCGGGGACACGGCTAATCGATTAGATCTTTAAACTCTGCAGAGGTTTGTGCACTTTCCCTGCAAGAATCATTCCCTCCTTTTAAAGTCTTCGCACTTCATGGTGTTTGAAGACGGGACGAATGAAACAGGGTCTTCCGAAGAGTTCTTCTGGCTACTGCCGGTACCCATCCAATCCTACCGTTCTTCTACATCTCGTAGTACCGTCCAGCCAGCGTCACTACTAGGGTCAACCCAGCCAGAGCCCATAATGGCTTGCGGCTGCACAGGTAAGCTTCCGGTCATGGGGCATCCATCTTTCTCTTCGTGGCTGGGTGAAGCTTTCCGCAGGATGTCATGGCGCTTCTCCATGCATCCCGGCCACCACTGGGTGCTCCAGGGTGCCCGTCAACCGTCCTCCACCCAGTAGTGATTTTCCGAAGTCCTTCTTGATCATTGTAGTTCATGGGGTTGTCATCATCATTGACTCTCACATCTTGCTTATGAATTTCACTCAACCCAAAACCCGTCTACGAGCATAGCAAAATAAACTACTTCGTCCCGGGGTCATGGTAACAAGGGGATTGGTTCATCCTACCACATGATACTACTCAAGTTTAATGACTTCAAGATTTCACTACTGCATGCGTGGTGGGGTGGTGACAATTCTAATGCACAAAAACATAGGTATAGAAATAACATGATCAAGACTTGCCTTGCTGATGATCCTCGTAAGTTAAAGAGTCGTAGTAGCAAGCTTCGCACTCCGGAAACTCTACCGAGACAAACAATGAACACAATAAGCAAAACAATAGGATCACATAACACAACATAACAAAAGTAACCTAACACAACAAAGCAACCAAAACCAAATCCAAAGGAAAACTCAACGAAAAATCACTCAAAGTTTCCCTACTTCAACCATAGCAAAAAAAATAGTTTTTATATAATAAAAATTCCTTAATACAACCTAATCATGGTTTTAAGTTAACTTAACAGAAAAGGTTTCACTAAGCAACTAGGAGCAAAAAGAATTAATTAAAAAGCTATTATAAAACTCATTTTAGGTCTAATCCAATTTCTATTAAGAAAATAATTTAAAAACTTTTATTAATTATAAATAAAAGTTCAACTATTAGGATGACAGAAACTAACCTAGAATAACTAATCACAAGTTAAAAATAAATTAATTTACTAATTAATTTAATAGGAAAACAGGAACTAGTTAATTAATTAGGATTAATAGGATTCTGCTTTAAACTAATTATTTATTAATCCTAAAATACCAAAGTTAATTTCTAGGGTTTGGCAATGACAAAATAAAGTTGGGTCAAAAGGAATCATGCAAAAATAATTTTTCTAACTAAAGTTATAGCAGATTTACTATTCTGACTAAAACTAAAATAAAGCCATTTTAATTATTTTTAACATAGCTAAATATATATTCTACGGAAACTATAGAAAATTTTCAATCCAACAAAAAAAGAATCATCTAAAAATATTAAACAGAATAAAAGATATACATTTTTGAAAACAGAAACTATTCGGCTAAAACAGAAAATTCAAACTAAAAAGAAAAAGGCCTAATGGGCCTATACTGTGCACTAGGCGTAACTTAGTCTAAACGGGCCTCGGTTTAAACTAAACGAACCGGCCTAAAAATAGAAACCTAAACTAAAACTAAACCGATCGGAACCGGCCGGTTTTATGAATAAAACCTAACCCTTCGGGGTTTCTAATCCTAGCCCTAGATCTAGGATCGGACGGGGGAGGGCGATGCCGGTGACTTACCGGACTCCGGCGACGGCGGCGGCGGCGGCGAGAGTGCGTCGGGGCGTCCGGGTGTCGGCGAGCTCCGGCGACTCGTCGGGGAGATGCGGACGAGGTCGGGGAGGGGTTCGGTGGTGTTGGGGGTGGTCGGGGAGGACTAGGGCGTCGGCGGCGAGTAAAATGGCGGCGGCGGCGGCTCGGGTTTCCGGCG